>NW_020664417.1:76446376-76468609 GCF_002925995.2 Terrapene triunguis
CCACTTCTCCCCCTCCCTCCTAGGCTTGAGAGCCTGGGGGGAGGAGGCAGGGCTGGGGATTTGGGGAAGGGACGGACTTGAGGCGGGGCCGGGGGTGGGGTAATTAAAAAACGGGGGGGGCAGCCAAAATTCTTTTTGCTTTGGGCGGCAAAAATCCTAGAGCCGGCCCTGACTGTGTACCAGTATTAAATTGTTTGTTTAAAACTTATACTGTGTGTGTGTGTGTATATATATATAATATAGTCTTTTGTCTGGTGAAAAAAAATTCCCTGGAACCTAACCCCGCCCCCATTTACATTAGTTCTTATGGGGAAATTGGATTCGCTTAACATCGTTTCGCTTAAAGTCGCATTTTTCAGGAACATAACTACAACGTTAAGTGAGGAGTTCCTGTAGAAGAGTTGGAGGACGAAGAAACAACACCATGATTAATCTAACACCACTGTAGCTAGATCAAAACAGATGACCATTGGTGCTGATTATTTTTAATGACCCTAGTATTGGAGCAGAAATGCTATGCCACATTGATCTGAATTCCACCTTGTCAATTCTGAATATTGATACCTAAATTAATTTAGTACAATTTGCCTCCCAAGAATTATGCGTCCTAAATGTAGGAGGAGGACAAATTGTTATGCCTTTAAGTGTACCAATACTAATTAATATAGGCCAAAGGCAAATGGATATCAGATTTGGCCTTATGTACAGAGGAGCAGTGGCGTACGGGATTGTGGGAATGGATATTATAGAAATGCTAAATTGTTTTATTGACACTAATAGCCAGGTGTTATGGAGCACAGATTAATTAAATGTTGGGGTTTTTTTCCTCTTCATTATTTAAATGTTTAAAAAGATAGATAGATAGATAGATAGATAGATAGATAGATAGATAGATAGATAGATAGATAGATAGATATAGGCAGTATAATTAAGATAGAAAGTTATTGTTAGGATAGATGGTAGGAAGGGTAAATAAAATAACATAAGAAACAAATATTTTTAGTGAATGATATAGGAAAAGTTAATGTTATTAAAAGTTTTTGCTAGAATAAATTCAAAGGAATTCTGTTTTGTGGTTAAAGGCTTTTACTAAAAGTTTATATATATACACACCTCTACCTCGATATAACGCTGCCCTTGGGAGCCAAAAAATCTTACCGCGTTATATGTGAAACCGCATTATATCGAACTTGCTTTGATCCACCGGAGTGCGCAGCCCCGCCCCCCCGGAGCACTGCTTTACCACGTTATATCCGAATTCGTGTTATATCGGGTTGCGTTATATCGAGGTAGAGGTATATATATATATATATGTATATAGTTAAAATAAATTATGAAATTGTTTTGAAAGGAAAAGTGTCTCTCCTTCTTTATATCTTTCAGAAGGGGAAGCCAAATGGTAGAAGATGTGGTTCTATTCATCTTGGCTCTTCTGGGTATTTGTGTCTACAGGATTCTACTATGGTGGTGTGAATTCAGACACAACACCAACGATCCAGTGGGCCAAGTATCAGCCCAATGATAAGGTTTTACCTAATAGTATAGAGGAATGTGTTTTCTCAATTCCTAAATTAAGAAATACAGTAATAAAAGTAGTAATGGGACCTGTTCAAATTATAGAGTTTATGGCACAAAACTAGATGGGTAAGGTACTCATCACAGATGAGGCCCACAAATTTAGTATTTTATTCAGAGATCAAGGAAAGGGAGTATTGATCTGGCAAAGGTCTGATGAGAAATCACCACAACCTTCAAATTGTACATGGAAGTCTGATGAAGGAATAGGAACCATACATGGTAGAGTAGTTAGGGTAGGACCATGGCAGTGTGCACTATTAGAAGGATTAAAAATAATTGCACACTCACCAAATTTATTAAGTGTGGAAGAGAGGGTGGATTCAGGTATAGAACCCACAATTAAACCCCAGAAGATGGTAATAAAAAGAACAATGAAGGCAAACACAGAAACAGCAATACAGTGGATCAAACCGAATACAGCATCTATTCTCAACAGTATTTAAGGGTGTGAGTTCAAAATTCGAAAGAACGATAGGGCAAAAGCAATAACCATTATCATGGGTCCTATAAAAGCCGTAGAACAAAGTGTGGAAGGTAAGAGATGGAAGTTTGTTACAACCTATTACGATGCTCATAAGTGTTTTATTGTGTATGCCTCTCAAGAGCGAGGACACTTAATGACCCATCCGGATTATCATACCGCACCAAAGCCATCAAATTGTTATTGGGATGCTATTGATTATGTGAGTAAAATATATGGGAAAGTAATAAGAGTGGGACAATG
Source organism: Terrapene triunguis (assembly GCF_002925995.2). Lineage (NCBI taxonomy): Eukaryota > Metazoa > Chordata > Testudines > Emydidae > Terrapene > Terrapene triunguis. The sequence goes on from NW_020664417.1 coordinate 76,448,679, forward strand.
GCAATGTGCCATAATAGAGGCATCAAATGTAATGGCACGATCAGATAATTTAATCATATATCTGAATAAGAATTCCATCTGTGCTGTCATAGCATGGTACGTCCCTACACGGAGTAAGGAGAGTTCAAAAACAATACTCATACAATGGTATCATAATTTTATTAAGTTGACAGAAACTCAATTTCAAATTATAGACTATAATAGAAGGGGGTCAATAGAATAGTTGTTCAGTGTGAATTATGAGTTGAAATTAAATATATAAAAAAGATGAACTTACAGATACCATGGTATGCACATGATAGAAGGTGATAAGTGCAAACAAGGAAATTCGGGTCAAATTTTATTTCATTATTGCTGTGAAGGTACGGTAAATATAACTAGAAGACGAGGAAGTGGGACTTGGAGAATGAATGGTCCTCACTTTAGTTATCCTTTCTCTTTTACATGGATATCTAAACCAGAGTCAATGGGCATTAGTCCCTATGTTGTGAAAGAGGATATCAAGAAACAGTTGATAATAGATCCCACCTATTCTCTAAAGAAAGTAATGATAGACTTAGAACATATGACTATTTCACGCCAAAATCCTTGATGTAAAAAGTACACTAACCCATTATTTGAGGATTGGAAAAAGTGGATGGAAACTCAACTTCAACTGAGAACTCCAACCGATAGAATGAGAAGAGATTTGATGGGTACAATATTAGGAGGAACAGATACAGGCTTAGGTGTGTTAAACAGCATAGATACCGAGGTATTGGCCAATAAATTAAATTCAGTGGGGCAACATTTGGGAGCAATTTCAAAACTTTTAACATCATCTCTGAATGATATGAGTGTTAGTCATCATTTTATCACGAATTTGCTTCCTGTCTGGGAAAAGTTACAAAGAAAAGATCATTTGACTACTCTAAAGACAGTAGAGGTATTGCAAGACAGTGTATTCTTAGCTTTAGCGTGTATATAGGCACAAACTTGGACAAATGATGTGGTAAGGATATTGTAAGAGATGGAATGAATGGTATTTTTCCTCTTGAAATAAGAAGCATTATGTGGAAACATGCCTCTGAAGCCAAGAAGAGATTATACTCCTGGTGGAGGATGGTAAACTCCACATACAATCCTCAATTAAACCAAGCAACCACATTCATAATTATGATGTCTAAACCCTATATTAAATGGATATCTCCGATTATATCTCTTGGGTTAAATATTAATGCAAGTGTAATGCAACCAATTGAACATAAACTTTGGGCAATAAAGCAGAATCAGACATGGAAAACTGTGGAACTTGAGGTTTGTATGGAAGAACGAGGAATTGGATATCTTTGTAGTAATGATGCAATTCAACATTACGACATATGTTTAAATGAAGAAAGAGGAAAATGCCATTACCAATTAGATCCTTTTCCATTTAATGGTTCAATTGTTGTATATGTTGGAAGAAAATGTGCATATATTAGAAGTTGGTGCACATTATTTGAAAAAAATTACATATACAATGTAACACACAACCCTTATAAAAACAAGTGCTTGTATAATGTTACCTCAGTGAGTGGTTGCGATTTCAAGTCTGCACTACCCAAAATTGAGAATGAGGAAATTAAAGATCAATATCAGATATCAGAGAATTAACCCAATCCCTTTAGGATTAAACATAAATTTAGTTAGGCAATTGATGGATCATCCTGAATTACAAAGACAATTACAAAAGGATCAGGAGAATGCACAGAAAGTTAGGATCACTGTCCACCATTCCACTAAGAAAATTGAACAAGTATTGAGCGTATAGGAAGTGATACCAGACATAGATGGTGGGAAGTGTTTTTAGGATGGTCCCCCACAGCAATGGGATTCTTTAATGTAGTTTTTCATCCAATTGTAGTAGTCTTAGCATTCCACATTTTAATGATAATTATACTTATTGTCCTGGTACACTGGGTCAAGTGAAAATTCAAACAACTAAAGTACATGCAGATAATTCCTGAAAAGGAATTATTATAAAACACCAAGGAGTGTAACCAAAGTGAGAATCGAGGGTGATGAGGGATTGTGCCAGTATGAAGATATGATGGCTTGATTTCTGGCAAAGGAAACCCTTGAGTCTGCTCTGGACAAGACCCCACGCTCATTGAACTCACTGGATTATGAAAATGCTGGATAAATGTGTTTATCATACCAGCAAGGAGGGGAGTGTTACCAGACTTTCTTTTCCATTCTTTTTCACTTGCTTAACTTCTGTGTAGTTTGCATCACCATGGAGAGAGATACTGACAGCCGGGGGGTGGGGGTGGGGAAGGGGTGAGAAACATCGTAACAATTCACCTCTCCCAGTTCACATTTCAAAGGTAGTGTTAGTAGGCTAGATGTTTTAGGGAAATTATAATTAATGTTAGTTTATAGTTAAAAATCCAACATGGCCACCACTATTATTTTCTATTAGGAATTCCCAAAATGGAGGACACAGACTAAATTGACCAATAGCAAATCAGAAACAAGGGTTGAACAAAGTTCAGGAGGATGACTCAAAACACTTGCAGGGAGGGGGCAGATAAATTAACAAATCAATATAGAATTATAGGCAGACCAATATTGAAGTACCTTGGGTCCAAAATTTGGGGTAACGTTCATTGAGGATAGGACAAGAAATAATGGGTTTAATTTGCAGCAAGGGAGATTTAGGTTAGATATTAGGGAAAACTTTCAAATTATAAGAGTAGTTGAGCTCCGGAATGGGCTTTTAAGGGAGGTTGTGGAATCCCCTTCAATTAAGGTTTCCAAGAACAGGTTCGACAAAAACTTGTCAGGGATGGTCTAGGTTTACTTGGTCTTGCCTCAGTGCAGGGGGCTGGACTTGATGACTTTTCAAGGCTCCCCTTCCAGCCATACATTTCTGATTCTATGAAGTGACCATAATATGTAGCATACATGCATAGCTTCTTCAGATCTTTATAAGAATATCAGCATTCTCATTTTCAAAACATTTCTCAGTGTTGTCAGTAAAACCATCCAACAGCAGATATGTGCATGTGCTTGCATCAATGAGCCACTGATGTCAAAGGGCTGTCTTCAGCAGATATTTATAAAATTTCCCCCACCCCTCAAACTCTGATTTTCTCAGTTATAAGGTGAGTAAATGAGGTGTGACCTGCTGTGACATATCTGAGGTACAATACAGACTAGTGAGTAGCTGTGCCACCCCTGCCCTCTAATCTGGGGTGCCCTTTACACTGCTTTGCTGCTGCAGCCTCCAGTCAGGACTGTTCACAAAATAACCACCAACATGTAAGTCACTCCCAGCTTTGTGCGCATCTGCAGCCAACGAATCACATCTAGTCTCTTACCAGCCTGAATTACATTGCAGGGTGACTCCAGCACACTCCCAGTCCCAGATTTTTCCCCAGAAACATATGTCCTGTTCAGCCCTCTCCTTAACAATACAAGCTTATAAAAAAATCCATCATTTAATTAACAGAAATGATATGCATCTATCTTGTTACCCCAAATGGAGCTTCCCAAACACTTCAATTTAAACATACTGTATTAGATAAAACAATAAAACAAGTTTATTAACTACAAAAAGATAGATATTAAGTGAGTACAAGTAATGAGGCATAAAAGTCAGAAATGGTTACAAGAAAAAAAGATAAGTAACTAGTGCCTAATCTAAGTTTTTCTCGCCACATGCTCTCAACAGTCTTACTGGCCAAATTTCTTAGGCCAGGACCCCTTCTTCTATTTAATGGCGGCTTCCTTTGTTCCTTTGGGTGCAGTGAATCGATGGATAGAGAGAGAGCGAGGAGGAGGGGGTACATTGGGGTGTCTGCCCCTTCTTTTTATAGTCCTGTCTTCCTTTGGAGAACCATTTCCAGCTGGGAGCATGGTGACAGGTGACTGCATGGACGGGAACTCCGTGCTGTTTCTTTGCTAAGTAGATTTTTCACCCTTGTCCCCTTTCCTGCCAAAGAATAGCCACTTAGCAAGTAATTGCCTATTGACCTTGTTTACACTAGGCTTAGGTGTCAGCTTGCCCTTTGTCACTGAGGAACTGGTTTGTCCACTCCCCAGATGTGGAACATATTTTAGTAACACCACCAAGTGGAATCTTATAACTTTACATACAATGGTGCCACACATTTTACCAGGACAATAATGACAAGAAAATTAGGAGTTCTGAAATGATACCTCACAAGCATACCTTGTACAAAGATTATTACAATAGTGTGAATATAGGCGTACAGGGGTGAATACAGTGATACAGTCCATCACACTGCCCAAGTGGCTTGCCTACAATAAAAACATCCTATACAGCTTCAGAAACAATACAGAGCACATCTAGTAACTGCCACCATAGGCACCAACATGGAAAAAAATGGTGGGTGCTGGGCATCCACTGGCAGGTCCCCTATCAGCACCTCCCTCTTCCCCCAGCATCTCTTGCCTATCGGCAGGCCCTATTGATCAGCAGCTCCCCCTCCCTCCCCACACCTCCTGCTTGTCACGATCAGCTGTTTCATGCCGTTCAGAAGGCTCTGGGGGGGAAAGAGGGGAGCAGTGAGGACACAGTGTGCTGGGGGGAGGGATGGAATGGGGTGGAAAGAGGTGGGGTGTGGGCAGAGGCGGAGCCTGGGGCAGAGCCAGCGGTCAAGCACCGCCCCCCCGGCACATTGGTAAGTCGGTACCTGTGATTGCCACACCCTATTTATGGATGTTTCTGGACCAGGTGATCAGCCCTACACTCTGCAGATGCACTGAGACACAACATCACAATGTTTTAGGTAAGCTGAAATTATTTTTGTTGCAGCCTATCAGACTGTGTCTTCACAACTTTGTGGCTATCACAATAATGGATTAATTAATATTACCATCATAATGTAAGAAAGGTGTAAACACAATAAATGGCCACTTTACTAGTGAATGAAAGCGTCCACACAGAGGTTTAAGATGCTGTTGTAACCCACACACCTCCTGGGTATGGTGTTCCTAGCCCATCTAGTGGCACCGAGACCACTTGGAGAGAGAGGGAGGGAGAGATAAAATGAGTCTGCTCTACAGACTTAGCTAACACCGAATTGGCTTTTTGCTCACGTGGTAGCAGCTCATGCACTAAGCTCCAGAGGTCCTAGGTTCAATCCCACCCACCAAGAACCAGGGTTTGTCGGTATTGCACTGTAACTTATGCACCTTAACGTCACACCTTTACTGTAACACAATCTAGATAATCGTTCAATAAGGGAAGAGAATAGGGGGACGATATCTTAATTCCTTTAGTATAAAATGCTTTTAACTGATTTTCCATGACACCTGCATAAATGGGGGTCTGCAGATATTCAGGCTGTCTACACTAGCACTTACTGCGGATTAACTTATGTTGCTCAGGGGTATGAAAAAGCCACCCCCCTGAGCGACACAAGTTACATCAAGCTAAGGGCTGGTGTAGCCAGTACCATGCTGGTGCGAGAGCTTGTCCTGCTGACATAGCTACCGCTGATCACGGGGCTGGCGTAGTTACGCCGACGGGAGAGCTTTCTCCTGTCAGCTTAGAGCAATGACATTAGACAGCTTACAGCGGTGCAGCTGCATTGCTGCAGTTTCCCCGCTGTAAACTGTCTAGTGTATCTGTAGCCTCAGACACAAATCTCTCTGCTGGCAAAGGAGCAGCCTTAGCCACACAATCAGCATCAGAGTTGTCAAGCAATGAATAATAATGGTTCATTTAACATCTCAGTCATCAATACAGTCTGTGTCCTCAGTGCTAAGAAAACATGAGTTTTTACCATGGGACAACTAGCTATCCCACTGTAAAAACATGGTAGAGACAGGACATGTTAGTTTCAACAAAAGGCAAATTAGGTGAGGTCAGCTCCATTACCGCCCCCCCCCCCGCCCATCCAACCAATGCAAAGTAGGAAGAGGATAATTCATTTTTTTTAAAAATCCTTGATTTTGGCAGAACAGAGCAGTAAACTTGTCAAAATGAAGAACATCACTAAAATATATCATATCAAAATATGAAGCATAAATAAAGGGCTATGAAATTAAAATATGCATAAACAATTCAGTAGAAATGTTAACATTTATGTATGTAACCAATGAAGCAATGAAAGAGTGAAGTGTGCACTTCAGTGTTTGCAGGATGGCAAATTACTTACAGAACTACAGGTTTTTAGTAAGTTTTCATTTACAAGGGGAGCGGAGAAAAAAAATCACATCTTACTGGAAGTCCAAAACAGCTCTGAATGTTACAGGAATGTACAACTGTTTTAAGTGTATGGATTCTTTGGGAGAGGTAATGGAAAAAGTATGAAGCTAGTGCAGCCTAAAGGCTCAGAAACAAAAAGGCAAATTAAAAGAACCTAAAATATATTTATTTTAATTTTGTGACTTTTGGGTGCATAACTCATGATTTTTGAATACTTGTGGTTGTATACGTATATTTAGAAAAAATTACAATAGAAATTTACGTTTGAGAAGGATTTCACAGAAGATAGTATAGTGCCCTCTGGGCCAGATTTTTAAAGGTATTTAGGTGATTAGTGGGACTTTCAAAAGCATCGAGACACTTTCAACCTTTAAAAATCTGGCCTGTAGAGACTGTTTGCGAACCATATTCTACACACAAGTGGTAACATGTGACAAAGGAGGAGGGTGCTGGATAGCAAGGCAAAATAACAGTTGTCAAAAGCAATCTTGACTGGTGGATTAAAGGAAACTTAAGTTTGACATCAATCCTGGAAATCAGTCAGCCTTGATGTGATAAAAAAAACACAGAATTAAAAACTAATGTCACAATACAAACAGGAAGTGCTACACTAGAAACACTGAGATGTGATTGCTGAACCTACTAGCAACTATGAATATTTTAAAATAATTATTGCTCCTAAAATATCATCTAAACAGCACAATGGCATTCCTCTGCCATGGGTTAACGAAGGTGAATGAAGTGCTAAGAGTAATAAAAATAAGAGTTTAAAAATAAAGAATTTAAAGGAGCGAAACTTGACTTCCAGGCGATTACAAGAAAAAGGGGAGGCCAATTCAGGCAGTGAGAAATGCAGCTCAGACACATTTGTGAAGTGCGATGAGGCTTTATACAGACATAGAAGCTGACAAGGGGTGCGTTTAAACAGTGACCATGCTAATTTTCAGAGGGATGGAGGGAGGGTAGGTAGGATATGTCACTGAATCACGTCTCCGTTACCCGCTCAGTCCAGGATATCAGATAGGGCAGAGCTGTGCTTTGGAGACCAGGGCCCTGGGAGGCGGGAGCTAAGACATACTGTCCTGCAATGGGGAGGAGCCCCCCTGCCCCGCCTGCACCCCGTGCTCAACCCCGCCTCCTAACCCCCCATCCCTGATTGTGCCCCTCAGCCCTTCCCCTGCCGCCAGGGGTCTGGCCAGCCTGGGCCAGCCCTTCGGGCCCCTGCCCAGACCCCCCCGGAGACCTGCCTCGCTAGGTTCCGGAGAGCAGCAATGCCCAAGTCAGGGCAGCGGCTTCAGCAGCCGCGGCTGAGCATGCTCACTTCATATGCGCATGCTCAGAACCAGTCGTCCCTCCCCCTCCTATTTCTCCCCGGTGCGCGCTGTCAGGGCATCCCGGCGACCCGCACCGTGGCAGGCAGGGGCGGAGCGAGGATTGGAAGCGCCGCTAGCTCAACCGGCTGGGAAAGGCGGCGCTGCTGCGCGCAGCGATGGGGCTGCGCCAGGGGAGGCCAGAGCCGGAGAGCTCGGCTCGGATGTTCCCGCCGTGGGACCAGGGGCAACGGCCGCTCCTCCCCATCGTCCCCTTAAAGGGCTAGTAGCAGCGCCCCTTTCACTGTGCGAATCAGCCCCTCCCCGCAGCCGTGGCGCCGCTCCCGGTCGCTGCTCCTCTCCGCTCGTTGTCTCTCGCTTCCTCCCCCCGTTCCCTTTCACTTCCGGGGCAGAGTTGCCGCGGCTGCTACTCGGTAACCAGCCTTTGCCTGGAGCCCGGGCAGCGGAGCCGGCAGCTGCCCGCGCTCTCTGAAGGCCCCGCTTCCCCCATGGCCAGTAACCCGCAGCCCCAGCCCCCTCCTCCGCCGCCTCCTCCTCCGCCCCCACAGCAGCAGCCGCCGCTGCCCGGGGCCTCCGGAGGGGGCGGCGCGGTGGAGCCCGAGCTGGTGTCCGTGATCGTTAATCACCTGAAGAGCCAGGGGCTGTTCGACCAGTTCCGCCGAGACTGCCTGGCCGACGTGGACACCAAGGTATGGGGCGGAGGATGGCCAGGTCTGAGGAGGTGGTGAGGGACACAGACCTGCCCCGGCTCTGCGGGAACATCCCCCTCCGCTGGCTGGGCTGGGGTCGCCCCGGTCGGGGGTGGGGTGGGGGGCTGGCTGTCTCCTCGAGACGCGCAACAGGGTCTTCTCTGGTGAGCGGCGAGTGTTGCCGGAGCTCGGCGAGGCAGGGCTGCCCCGGACACGGAGCCGGCGGGTGTTCGCAGCGTTGCGGAGACTCCTGCCTGGCTAGTGTGTCCGGGGAATATCGCTCCCCATGGGCAGGGGACACATCAGTGCTTTGCCTCTTGCACTAGACCGCTGACATCCTCGTTAGCGACAGATCCGTGGCGGTTCCTTGTTCTACCTGCCCAAGGAATGAGCTCTCCAGTGTGCTCCCCTTGACATCAGTTGCCAGTGTCTGACTTCAGCAAGATCGTGTCGTTTGTTTAGAGAGGCTGGTCAGTGGGCACTGGTTTTAGAGGAACATGCTGTTTATGTAGGTTATAGAAACATGCTTCCAATACGAGTCATAAAACTGTTATAGGTAAATAGGTTTTAGTATATGGTCTTTGCCCATCAGAGGATGGGAGACTGTGTCCTGGTATTTGTATTGACTCAGCAGTTAAGATCTAGGGTTTTTTAAGTTTCTCAGCCCTTGTCATTAGGAAAATGAGTTTCAAGCAGCTTTTTTTTTTTAATATCTGATCTCACTTTTTTTGCCCTTTTAGCCTGCCTATCAAAACCTGAGACAACGTGTCGACAACTTTGTTTCCAACCACCTGGCAACTCACACTTGGAGTCCTCATCTCAACAAGAATCAGCTGAGAAATAATATTAGGCAGCAGGTTCTCAAGTAAGTCACAAGTTGAGTTAATATTCTGCTGTTTTAAAAGGTATTCATCCCCCAGTGACAGGTGACTGAAAACTTAAATAGACAAAGAAGTTCCACAACTTCTACGAAGAGAGAATATTTTCTTATCTTGAATCAGATTATAATGGTCAAAGTCAGTCGTGTGATGTTGTAATACCCTCACATGTAGGGATTCTAGCACTACTGCTACCTCATAAGTAGGTGATTCAGCCAAATTACTAGTTGTTGTTAGGTTTTGTGGGTTAAATATTGGGTTATTAATAGGATTGTGGATATAATAATCCATGTATGTTGAAGCACAAGTCAATTGCTCAAAGTCATGTTTACAAAACAAGAATCCTTGGACAGACATGATTTCTACAGACAGCTAAAAAGTTTTGTAAGACTGCTGGTAAACAGTCCTATCAAAATAACTTAGAATAAGCATTTACAGTGACCACAATTTGTGCCATGAACACTCATTCTTCTCTGCCTAGTGTTGCCAGATAGACTAATATAAGAAGCAGCCTAATGTTGCTCCAAACTAACGTGTGCAGATTAGGGGTGTCTTCCTGTCAACTTTAGTGACAGATGAGAAACGTGAGAACAAAAGTACTGGCGGTGTGAATAGTGAGCCTTTGCCACCTGTTGCATAAGTTAGTTGTAGGAATCAGCACTTGAGGATAGAGCAAAGACAAGTGTTTTGTAGTTCAGACTTGATAACACCATAAATGGAAACCAGGTCCCAAGTGAGGTGTAGCCACAGACAACCTATGCAATTTTCTAGAGTGTGATGAACAAAAGATCGCTTCCTAATGGCCTAACTGGTTCAACACTTAACCTTTCTATTAAATACAGGTAAGTTAATTATCTGAATTCCACTGTTTAGTAGCTGTCACCTAATGTCATACTGAGAAATCCTGACATTGGGATTATGAAGACAAATGATATAGTGCTGACACATTCCAGGTTGCCCCTTCTGCATGGAATACCCTCCTCAAACTGATTTATAAAGATAAATACCCTCTTATATAAGTCCCTGCCCAAAACCCACTATTACTGCAGTGCCTACAAGAAGTTAGCTAGTAATGGCATGGTAAAAGGGCTGCTGGTATAGTTTTTATTACTATCTTTCATATTCTGCAAGCTTTTTTTTTGGACAGGAACAGTTTATTCCTATGTGTGTTGATAGACGTTTTGAGTACTACCTAGACACAAGTCCGCTATGGGTGTTCCTGAAGCAAGTGAAAAAAAATTACTTTCTGAGAACTTAGTGCTTTATTAGAAGTTGTGTGTGTGGAAGGAACACCCTTTAGATAAACCAGACCTGTTTAAGGTAGCTTGTGGGAATAAATTTTCTTATATTTAAGTATTAAAATGATTTTGTTTCAGGTCTGGAATGTTGGAGTCTGGAATTGACAGAATTATTTCTCAGGTTGTGGATCCAAAGATCAACCACACATTCAGACCTCAGGTGGAAAAAGCTGTTCATGAGTTTTTAGCCACATTAAATCACAAAGAGGAAGCAAGCCCCAGTACAGCCCCTAGTGAGGAAAAAGCAGATGCTTCCATCACAGTACAAGGTATTTTGCCATTACTCTGTGTTGACTGTTTTCTACCTGGTTTTCTCCTCTTGGCAAGTGGTGGTATTGATCATCACTAGTTCTGCTGTTAACACTAAATATTTGAGGTGTCAGCAAGATGAGCTTTGTGAGAGAGAATAGCCCAGGTTACTGATTTGTTGCTGCTGTGAGGGGTGGGGAGAAGAGGCGAACACTTATCACAATTTCACCACTACTTGAAGTTACCAGGAAATCAGTCTGTCCTAGAAGTGACAGTCTCAAAGTTAAATACTGACGTTCACAACAGGATCAAGTAGGGTCTATGCTATAAAAGATGAGTAGCCAATTATGTACTGAGATGTAACTGTCTTAATGCAGTTCTTTTGTTGGAAAGATTTGGGGCATTTAGGCTGTCCTTAAGATACATATGCAGAAGGGACAAAATTAAGGTATTATAATAGTCTAATTATTCAATTTTTCCCTAACAGACTTCTGAGATTTGAGTTTCATTTGAAAAGTCCTTCCCATTCAAAAATAATAACCAGTCAGTGTAGAAATACATATTTCCTTTTAACAAATGTTATGGAAAACTTGGTTAGCTAAAACGTTTTATTTCTTTTCTCATTCTTTAAGGCGTTTCTACTACTGCTCCTAGTGCTAATGTAGCTAGTGATGCCATGTCCATTTTGGAAACAATAACTTCTCTTAACCAGGAAGCAAGTGCTGCCAGGGCTTCAACAGAGAATACAAATTCCAAGAACAGTGACAGAACTTCAAAAAGGCTCTCATCTCAACAGAGTGTTGATGGTAGCACAGAGAGAGAACGAAACTCAGAAGACTTGCCAGACCAAGAGAAACCCGTTTGTGATTCTTCAGAAGGAAGTGAAGCAGTTGCAAAGTGTGAAGATTTAAATGAACTCCCCTGTCCAAGTGAAGAAATCAAAAATTCAACAAAAGATGTTAACAATTTAATTCAACCAAGCAAAGAAATTCTACAGGAAAGTGATGACCAGAAAAGTAAATTAACAGATAAAGGTGACAGGAAACCAGAGAGCACCGAGAAAGGGGAAAGAAAAAAAGAGAAAAAAGAAAAGAATGACAAGAAGTTTGACCATTCAAAGAAGAATGATGATGCCCTAAAAGCAAAAGAAGAGAAGCAAGTGAAAGAGAGAGAGGCAGAATCAGTAAAACAGTTGGCTCCTGAAAAAAGCAGCAGTAAACACAAGATAACAGAAGTTGTAAAAGAAGGTATAGAAAAGGCAACTTAAAAAGTATTGTGGGATGGAGGGACATTTTGTGTTGGTGTGGGGGTTTTCAAAGGTGAATTTAGAAAGTGAAAAGATGTTGAGCCAACAATATTGGTAACTGTAGTCCTCTTTAACTAGCCATGGAACAGTAAGAGTATAAAATCAACAGTAATGCTAGCTTTCCCCCACAAAGGCCAGAGCCTTCATCTGAAAAGGTGGACTTGTAAGAGAAGCCTAAATCTTGCTTGCTAAACACATTGATTTGATAAATTGCATGGTATAACTTTTTTTTTCTTCTTTTTTTTTAAAGAACATATTTTGGAGGATTCAGACGTGGATGTACTCAGTGATATCACTGTTAGCTCTGTCCATACCAGTGACCTCTCTTCCTTTGAAGAAGAAAGTGAAGAGGAAGCTGTGGTTTCCGATAGCACTGAAGAAGGAGAGATCACATCAGATGGTAAAAATAATATAAAAAGAATACATTTGTTAGCAATATCCTGGCTGGTGTATTTCCTGCCATTTGAATACATAGTACCTTACAGACTAATCTATTTTGAAGTATATTTTATCATATATGTGTAGTGTGATAATAGAGAATATTTCTTTTGGGGGTGGAATTCATAGCATTTCTGCTGTTAGTAAATAATAGTCAAAATAGATAATTTGGCATTTTAAAATAAAAAGTATTTATATAGTCCAGTACTTTAAAATTGTTATTTGTGTGTATTATTTCAGGATGTAGTGGTGACACTTCATAAAAATGCCTTCTACTTTTTGTGCTGTTTTTTATTATTTTTTTCCTTTTATGTGAAGTTTGTGTAAATGTACATCTGCACTGCATGCTTCTTTCCGCAGCATGGGGCGTGCATACATGGGTTGCTCCCCTTAGTATGAATGTAAATAGCAGTGTAGAGGTGAGCACAGCTTAGGTGAATTGAGTAGAGACATGCCTGAAGGGTGTGGGTATGTACCCGAGTACATATCCTACAAGACTGTCTATTTGCTCAAGCCTGTGTCTCCCTTATCTACATTGCTGTTTTTAGTGATGACAGTCTTACAGAAGACTACCGAAATGGTTCCAAAGCAGTCAATCCTACCCAGGAGAAAATTCTGTTGACTGCTGTTTTTAGCAGAGTAGTGTCCTGCTATCTCCCTGCTGTCAGTGCCTTTCCCCACCACAGGGAACTGCTGGAGTCTTTCCCTGCTCTAGGAAAAGATTCTGGCAGGGAGAAGGCGGCAGGGAATGACTCTGCCAGCACCCCACTGCTGGAGCCTTTCCTTGCTGCAGTGAAAGGCAGGGAGCTGTTGAAGCCTTTCCCTGCTGTCTCCCCCTGCTAGAGCCTTGCACTGGCATGAAACTACACACCACAGTGGGACTCAGCCTGCTTTTCACTGCAGCGTGTAGCTGCATGTACACTATGTGGCACTGCCAGTGGTGTGTATTGTAGACGTAGCCTTAGACTGATATTCTGACTTGAACCCAGGTGTAATGTGAGCAGACCATTTGGGGATCAGGGAGTTGTTACAGCCCTAGGATTGCAGGAATTCCCAAAGGCTACGTGATTTTGGTGGAGAAGATGGGGATAGGTCCAGATTTAGGATTAGTGGATGTGGGGGGTCCTCATTTGAGATCTTTCTGTCCTCTCCTAGTTCTGGGCAGCTCTACAATTCTTTGATACATTGAGGCTTTAGGGAATATGGAGGCTTCTGTAGTCAACAGAATTTTCTCCTGGTTTGGATTGACTGCTTTGGAACCATTTCAGTAGTCTTCTGTAAGCCTGTCATCACTGTAAAATTTCATTGTGCCCAGAAATGAGTGGGAAGAATTGAGTTAACTAACATGACATTGTCTGTAACTGTGCAGTCAACGTAAACCATGACAAATTGGATTCAGCATTGTCAGTTATGGCTAAATTTTGTAATGTATTTCAGGGATGCAGCTCTGTTGCATTGGTAAAGCCCAAACATACAGTATGTATATTTACTGAAAAAACCTGACAAAATAAAATGATAGATTTGCTTGTGTTATTTCAATCAGCATAGTACCTCAGCATTAACTGATCCATATATGAACTTAGGTCACTTGTATAGTTCCTGTACAGGAAAAAATCCATGATTTCTAAATCCACAAATATTGTGCTGATTTTTTTGGTATGTGAATAATGTTTGATTTTTACAGATGAGGCTTTACCAATGCAGTGTATCTGCATCCCCAAAATACACGTGGGGATTGTCTTCGTTACAAAATTTAGCCATAGCTGATGTAATGCTGTACACAATTTGTCATGGCTAAAATTATATATAAAATGTCCTTAACTGTGTTAAATGACACCTTTATAGTACCAAAATGGAATGAATTTTTAAATCTAATTGCTTCTCTGTGTTTGTGCAGTTTATTTATATTTTGCATTTTTCTCTCGACAATGTGAATGGATTGATCACTTCTCATACTTTAGTAACATTTGGCTGTAAACACTGAATTGGAATCTCTTTGAAACCATTTTTTTAAAGGAAACATTTCTCTTGGTCTTAGATTTTATGGAAGTTCGTTTTTACAAAGCTTAAATTTTACCATAACAATGTCACTTAAATTTACGTCCGCTTTTTTACTGTCTAGATGAAGAAGAGAAGAACAATCAGAGTAAAACAAAGCCTCAGACTAATGAGGTTTGCGATGGAAAAGCCAAACCTGTCCGTCACGCATATGTTCACAAGCCTTTTCTGTACTCCAAGTACTACAGTGATTCCGATGATGAACGGACTGTAGAGCAACACCGTCAGTCTATTGTAAGTTTTAATACAATCACTATTAACATTTTAACTCCATCTGATCGTTTTCTCAATACAAAAATTATGCCCTTTATTAAGTTTGTTTTTTCCCCTGGATGCCGCTGATACTTCTATAGACTGTCTCCAGCAACATGTGGTCTGTCAATATTTCATGGCAGTGATCCATTGACAGTCATTTGAGAACTACTGGCTTATCTAACTATCCAGCTCCTCCTGTTTTACAACAAACTCTGGCTGATGATAATGTCAGATGAAGCACTGAGTGTGCGGTGTCTTCCCAACATCTCAGCAAAGGATGGATTCTTTCTTGGCTAACTGAGTAATTTGGAGAAGAATGAAGTGAAAAAGACTGCACAGATGGGGGAGTCTGGGGCCAGCAAGCTGAGTGTACTCTGCCAGTTGAGGGAAGGGGAAAGAGAAGAAATCCCTTATCTACCTACCACCATCTATCAAGGTGGATTGTACATATCTTTAATATAACAAGAACTGGTACCTGTTTGGCCCCAACCATCTTCCTCGCTCCTCTTCCATGTAATGCAGTTAATACAGCCCTTCAGCTGCAGTAATTCCTGCTGTCTCTGACCAGCATGAGGGGGAAGAGATGTTCAGGTGTACACGTTGGCCTGGTTGGAGGGCTGGGATCTCATTTACATGTTTTGGACATGTACTTGAAGCAAGTCTCATAGTCTTTGTGCTTGTTTCTTCACCTGTAGAATGGGGAAAAACCTTCCCATCTCAACCAGCAAATCTATTGAGTTTCTCATCCTCTACTACTCCACTCCCATCCCCTAACCTTTCCAGGATAGACTGGCTTGCTGGACTTTCATTTTATGCAGCTTTTCTGGTTTATGCACCACAATACCACTGGGTTAAACTGGGCTCTAGGTGTGGCCATGTAATTCTTATGTACAACAGAGTTGAGGGATGAAAGAAAAGAATTGTAAAATTCTTTGAAAGTGGAGGTAGCCTTGTCTAGTGGACTGAAATTGGGGCTGGGAACCAGGAACATCCTAGCATAATGCTATCTCTGACATGGAATCATAACCTCCGTGCCTGCCCATTCTCCACTTGTAGAATGGGGATAAAACCTTATAGGCTCGGGAAGGAGTTAATATCTCGAAGTATTTTATGAGGTTTACTTTTAATTAAAAGTTTGTACAGCACTTTGTAAACTATAAACAGCACTATTTGAGAAGTTACTGATTTATTTTTTTTTGCTCTTGTACTGAAACGCTGAATTCTGCAGAAGCATAGAAATTTACTTGTATAACGTTTTTTGATTTTTTTTTTTTTTAACAACTTTCATCATTCTTCATTTGGTTTAATGATACAAATAAATCACCCTTTTCATTGTTTTTCTGTCTTCAGGCCAGAGAAAAAGAAGAGAGACTCTTAAGGAGGCAGATTAATAGAGAGAGACTTGAAGAGAAGCGTAAACAGAAAGCTGCAGAGAAAACAAAGTCTCTGAAAAGTGGGAGTCAGGGTGCTGAAGGTGACGTTAAAATTACAAGTTAGACTTGGTTGTTTTAACCAAATAAGGTGAAATTCTGGTTCCTTCGAAGTCATTGAGAGTTTTGCAGTTGACTTCAATATGGCCAGAATTTCACTCATAATATTATAACTAAGTACTGTATCGTGCAAAATTCCATATGTAACTTTTTCATGTCCACAGTGACATTCCTGAAACATAACAAAAGCAGGATTAGTAATTCCCAAACTGTTTACAATGTCACTTACAAAAATAATAAAAAGACACGCTTCTCAAACACTGTAACTGTTTGTTGCATATTTTAGGTAAAAGTGGCCTGAACTTGGAAGAGTCTTCAACAAAAGATTTTGAAATGAAAGTTACTGGTACCAGCATTAAGGATGTTCTTAAAGAACAGAAGTTTTTAGAAAAAAAAGTAGCCCTGAGCAGGAAAAGAAAAAGAGATTCAAGGTATTCCTTATATTTGTTTTTAAAAAATTAGATTAATACATACTCACTTTTGCTTATAAAAAAAACTTCTCTTCACTTTTTCAGTCACCACATATCCATTATAACAATTTCCCCTTAAAGCATGCAAAAATATTTGGGGGAAGTAAGCTTAATTTGAGACAAAAAATGTGATTTATTTATTTTAAGATATTTATTTTAATTTATCATGGGGTTTTCCCATTTAACTACTATGCTTCTAGTTTAATGTATTGATAACCCCCTAGTAGCCAGCTCCTGCTATGTTACAGTATAATTAAAGTATGTATTCTGAATGCCTCTGATCACCTTTTTTTTATGTGCATTTAAGTGTGTGTTTTTGTGATCCTTCTAATGTCAGACTTCCAGCCCCCAGCTCACCACCTGTCTCTCTCTTGGTTTCTCTCTCCAGTCCTAAGTGCCTCTGAGCACGGTGGGTGTGGGAAGAGTGAATTAACCAGTGAAGTTTGCTGAAGTGAATTAATGGTCTTCCACTGTCAATTCAATCGATAATGCAACCAAACTAATTCATTGCCTGATTATGTATATTTCTTTAACCTTTCACAAACATTCAGTTTAAAACATACAATGAAAATAAAAGTGTATGAGGTGTAATTGAGGCTGAGAAATTCACCACTTGGTAATCATGAAGTGGAGCGTTAAGCCTGAGATTTGTACTTTAATTCTTTCTCCTTGGGCTTATGCCTTACTAATTGTTTTAATATAAATTATTTATTAATTTAGTCATAGAACCATAAAAATGTAGGACTCAGAGACCTTAAGAGGTCATCTAGTCCAGTGGTTCTCAGCCAGGGTTCTGGGACCCCGCTGTGGGGCCGCAAGCAGGTTTGAGGGGAGCTGCCAAGCAGGGCCAGTATTTGATTTTTCTGGGGCCAAGGACAGAAAGCTGAAGCCCCATCCCATGGGGCTGAAGCCTGGGGCCCCGAGCCCCACCCTCTAGGGCTGAAGCCGAAGCCTGAGCAACTTAGCTTCATGGAGCAGCATGGGGCCCGGGAAGTTGTCCTGATTGCTACCCTCTAATGCTAACCCTGGCTTTTATATGCTGAAAACCGTTATTATGGCAGATATGGGCCATGGAGTTTTTATAATACGTTGGGGGGACCTCAGAGAGAGAGAGAGGTTGAGAACCCCTGATCTAGTTTAGCCCCCTGTGCCAAGACAGAACCAAGGATACTTAGACCATCCCTGACAAGTGTTTGGAGGTTTTAAAAAACAGGTTAGACAATGATGAGCTTTCTGCAACCTCCCATAGAAGCCCATTCTAAAGCATAACTACAATTATGGTTAGAAAGTTTTTCCTAATATCTAACCTAAATCTCCTTGCTGCAGATTAAGCTCACTACTTCTTGTCCTATTTTTAGTGGACATGAAGACCAATTGATCACAGTTCTCTTTATAACAGCTCTTAACACATTTGAAGATTATTAACAGTTCCCTCCTCAGTTGTCTTTCTCAAGCCTAAACATGCCCAGTTTTTTTAACTCTTCCTCATGGGTAAGGTTTTCTAAACCTTTTATCATTTTTTGTTGCTCTCCTATGAACTCTCTAATCTGTCCACATCTTTCTTAAAGTTTGGCACCCAGAACTGAACACAGTATTCCAGTGGAGGCCTCACCAGTACCAAGCAGAGTGGGACAAGTACCTCCTATGTCTTACATACAGTCCTCCTGTTTTAATATACCCTTGAATTATATTAGCCCTTTTCGCAACTGCATTGCATTGTTGGTTTATATTCAATTTATGGTCCACTATAACCCCCAGATCCTTTGCAACAGAGCCACACCTAGCAAGTTATTCCCAATTTTGTAGTTGTGCATTGGAATTCTTTCCTTCTTAAGTGTCTTTATTGAATTTCACCTTGTTGGTTTCAGACTAATTCTCCAACTTGTCAGGGTTGTTGTGAATTCTAATCTGTCCTGTAAAGTGCTAGAAATCCCTTTCAGCTTGATTTCATCCACAGATTTTATAAGATGCTCTCCACTCCACTATCCAGATAATTAATTAAAATATTTAATAGTACTAAATCCAAGACAGACCCTACTAGATATGTCCTCCCAGTTTGACAGAAACCACTGAAAACACTCCTGAGTACACTTGAGTCTTTCAACCAGTTGTGCACCTGCAGTATACTAATTTAATCTAGACCACATTTCCCTAGTTTGCTTATGAAAATGCGACTGTGTTAGAAGCCTTGCTTAAAACCGAGATGTATCATGTCCACAGCTCCCCCGCAGCCCACCCCATCCACTAGGCCAGTAACCCTGTCACAGAAACAAATTAGGTCAGTTTGGCATGGTTATTACTTATTACCCTATCCTTTAGGTGTTTACAAATTGATTGTTTTATAATTTTGTTCCAGTATCTTTCCATGTATTGAAGTTAGGCTGACAAATATATAATTCCCCGAGTCCTCTTTGGTCCTCTTTTTTTAAGATAGGTACCTATGTTTTCCCTTCTCCTATACCCGGGGACTTCACCCATCCTCCATGAATTCTCAAAGGTAATTGCTAAGGCTTCTGAGATTGCTTCAGCTAGTTTCTTAAGGTGTATTTCATCAGCCCCTGCTGACTTGAATGCATTTAATTTATCTAAATATTCTTTAACATGTTCTTTCCCTATTTTGGCTTGCATTCCTTCCTCCCAATGCATGGTGCAGTGCAAACTGGAATGTGTTATGCATCCTTACAAAGAGTATCAGCACAGTCTTCAGATTTGGCTTGATTTTTAAGTCTCGAGACATACATAAGAAGCCAAGTTTGTGGAAGATCAATTCAGTATTTTAAAAATTCTTTTCTGTAGAAAGCAGTAGAGTAAGGATACAGGCAGGGATGTTTGTTTTCGTCTGTGCAGTGGTTCTCTTTGCTCATCCAAGTTACAGGGGACACCTAGTCATGCTTAACAGTACTAATACTTGTGTAGTACTTTACATTTCAAAGCACTGTACAGACATTAATTAATCTTCACAGCACATCTGTGAAGTAGGTAAGTATTATCCCCATTTTGCATATGGAGAAATAGAAGCTTACTGTGTTAAATGACTTGCCCAAGGTTATGCAGCAAGTTCTTGTTAGATGCTTTAGTGTGCAAATGTCTATTTTTTTCTTAGTTTAAAAACTGATAGTCTGAGAGTTGATGGGTTAGACTAAATTGTTACGACATTTTTCTAATGCTTTGACTATCTATTTTAGGCATGTTGAAGATAGTTGGCAAAAGAAATATGAGCATCCTGAAGAAGATTCCAAAGAAACACAAAAGACAAATGAGGTTTGT
>NW_020664417.1:76468619-76525946 GCF_002925995.2 Terrapene triunguis
TGTGTCCAGCTCTGGCATTCATACTTCAAGAAAGATGTTGAAAAATTGGAGAGGGTTCAAAGAAGAGCTATGAGAATTATAAAAGATTTGGTAAGCGTGCCTTATAGGAGAGATTCAAGAAGTTTCATTTGTTTAGCTTATCAAAGAGAGGGTTTAAGGGGTGATTTTGATCAGTTTATGGATGGGGAACAGAAATTTGATAACAGGGCTCTCCTTCTAGCAGACAGATATACAGTAAAATTTGTGTTTTCTGGCACTTTACCAACCGGAAAGCTCTATAAATCAACATTTCTGATCTTCAGTAGGGTTGCCAGGTGTCCGTTTTTTCACCGGAACGCCTGGTCAAAAAGGGGTCCTGGCGGCTCCGATCAGCACCGCTGACCAGGCTATTAAAAGTCCGGTTGGTGCGGGGCCGGCAGGCTCATTACGTGGCGCTGCATGGCTCCCCGGAAGTGGCGACATGTCCCTGCTGCTCCTAGGCGGAGGAACGGCCACAGGGGCTCTAGGCACTGCACCATCCCGAGTGCTGGCTCTGCAGCTCCCGTTGGCTGGGAACTGCGGCCAATGCAAGCTGCAGGGGCTGCGCCTCCGCCTAGGAGCAGCAGAGATATGCTGCCACTTCCAGGGAGCCACCCTAGGTGAGCGCCGCCCGGATCCGGCACCCCAAAACCCCTCCCATGCCCCAGCCCCCTGCCCCATGCCCCCTCCTTCACCCAAACTCCTTTCCAAAGCCTGCACATACACACCCCGCCACCCACCCCTGAGCCCCCTCCCGCACCCAAACTTCCTCCCTCTTAGTTAACCAGAATTTTTTACTTACCGGCACTCCCCATTCCTCCAACACGCTGGATAACAAAGCTTTTACTGTAACAAGATTTAGTGGCTGGAAATTCAAGCTTGACAAAATCAGACTGGAAATAAGGTGCAGTTTTTTAATAGTGAGAGTGATTAACCATTGGAACAATTTACCCAAAGGTGGTGAGATTCTTCATCACTAGAAATTTTTAAATCAAGATTGGATTTATTTTAAAGATAAGCTCTAGTTCAAACAGAAAATAATTCAGGGAGGCCTGCTAATTCTGATTATTATTTCATATTTGTACCTATTGGGAGCAGGGAAATTAATTTGGGGTTCTTACAAGAAATATTATGTAACAAATTATTTCAAAGATCTAAATTAAGATGATAAATGGATTCCTCAGTGTAGTGAATGTACTGATTTTTGGTGCTGTTGTTTTAGACCTGTGAAAAAATCTCTTCAAAGGAGCTGAAGCATAATCATGGAAAAAGCGAAGTGACTAAGCCTGTTAGAAGAGTTTCAGAGTCAGTACATTCAACTGAGGAAAGCAAAAATGATCCTAAAGTGGAAAGAGAACATAAAAGAAAAACCTCTACCTCTCTTCAGATAGAAGGAACGCAGCAGGACACAGAAACAAGGGATCCCAAAAAGCAGCTGGAGAGAGCTGAGATTAGTACTGATGAACTGCAGAAGCAGAAATATGCCTTTAAAAATGAAAAACATCTGAAAAAAGATGATACAGAAATTCAAAATTTGAGAAATGTTCCCAAGAAAGAACTCAAATCATTTAGAGATAAAAATGAAAAAGAGAGAACTCTTTCAGAAGATAAATTGTTAGTAAAACATAAATATAAAGGAGACAGTGTACATAAAATAAGTGAAGATATTGACCTCCATTCTTTTGAGAGAAGCTTGAAAGGCGAGGATAGTGTTCAAAAACATAATCAACAAACAAAGGTTCCATCAGATGATAAATCTGAAAAAAAAAGTAAACACAGAAGCGAAAGGAAAATATCAACAACTAGCAAAGATGGAAAAAATGTTTCTGAATATACTTTAAAAAATGAAGAAATGTTGCGTAAAGAAAATAACAAAAAAGACAGACACATTTCAACAGAAAAGTCAAGAGCGGAATACAAGTCCAAAAGGTCATCAAGTGATTCTAGGCCACAGAAGGATTCTCAAGGTAATTCTAAGCAACTTGTTTCTTCATCACAGAGAAAGAGTGAAAGCTATTCAGAAGATAAACATGAAATAGAATCAACTAATTCAGATAGTAATTTAAGGCAAGAAGATAGTATTCACAGAGATAGACGAAGATCGAAGAGCTTCTTAGAAGACAAGTTTTTGTTAAAGTCTAAATCTAAGTGTCACAGTAAACAATCCAAACCAATTGAAACAGAATTACAAGAAAGTTTTACAAAACACGAGACTATTCAGAAACCAGACAAAGATAAGAATATGGAAGAGAATGACACTGATAAACAACGCAAATCCAAGAATGAAGATAAAGTGTTTGATGAAAGCAATGTTGATTTTGAGGTAGAAAGTGGGATGCACTCAATTTATAGTTCACAAAAAGACTTTAGCCACAGAGTTAAGTTACAAGCAGGCGAAAAGGTAACTGTAAAAGAGAAAAATAAGAGTGATAAAGATTTAAGTTATTCCAAACTAGAAAGAAAGCTGTCAGTAGAAGGTCACAAAAGCAGAAACTTAAAGCATAGCAATAAGGAAATGAAGAAGAAGGAAGAGAGTAACAAATTGGAGGACAAAGATATTAAAGAAATAGACAGTAGCCATGAAAAGGTGCAAGGGATTATGATTATGGATAAAAAGTCAAGTAAGAAATTATCTTGTGAAAATAAAAAAGGAAACTTGTCAGCCCATGAAATGACAATGGAAGAGGAAAAATTAGCAACTGATATATTTGTAACCAGTCATATTCCAGCCACTCAAAGACCAATCAGGACTAGTGATGGCTTGTTACATTCTGAACAAGGAGAAGAGCCAATGGAAGTTGATTCAGAACAAACATATGCAAAGGTACATGAAGCATCTAAAATTGAAGAAAAAAGCAGTAGTAATTCACTACTAGACATGGACTCTGAAAATACTGCAAAAGAAAATATGAACCTACATAATTCAAAAAATGAATTAAGAAACAGATTGGCGGATTTTGAAGCATGTGTATCAGAGTTTCCAGCTGACAGAAATTCTGAACAAACCATTGAACATGAAAAAAATCCTATTGAAGGAGTTGATGCACTAGATACTATGTCCAAACAAGCTTCTGAGGAGCAAGGACCCATTAAACAAGGGGCGTATCAAATGAACATTGTGTATGAAACAAGTGGCAGAATTTTACTTAATGCTCCTATTAAGGAGCAGACTTCAGAAGATGCCAGAAAACCAAAAAATTTAAACAAAGTCAATCCTATTGAAGAAAGTCTTTCTTTAGCAATTAATTCATCCAGACAAGATGCTTCCCATAAAAAGTCCATGGATATATGTATCTCAGACTTCACAGACTCTTTGCCTAATGTAGCTAAAGAGGAATCTCATACTTTAGATAAGATTTGTTTAAAGAAAGACTCCTTTATTTTAGACAATAGTGCAACACAAACTGCATACATGGAACAACAGGGTAGCCCTGTGCTAGGTTGTGTTATGAAAGAAGCTGAGGTCACCATGATAAACACTGAAAAAAAAGATGGTGAGACTTGTCTAATTGGTGAACAAGCAGTAGGAGAGAGCATGGGTGATGTAAGTATACAAGAAGGTTATGATCAAGTGACTATGTTAGATAGTGTGCAAAGAAGAAATGTGTATAATGTAACTGGTGGAATAGAAGGCAAAAGCTCGATGACTGACCAAGCTGCGGATCATGAAGGTATAAGCATGAAAAAATCTGTCTTGATGAATCTGGGGAAAAAAGAAAGTGATGATAACTTAAATATAGGTGCTGCTGCAAAGGAAGAAAAGGGTACCATGGTGGATATTATCAAAAAGAGTGAAGGACATGATATGGGTGACGTGGTAGAATCTTCTTTGTTGCTAGTGCCAATGAATGTTATAAGAGTTCCAGAAGAAATAATTAAAGACTCTTTTATAGTTAGTGGAGCAGAAGAAGGTGATGGCATAATAACTGACACTGAAGCTCAAAATGAAAGCAATGTAGTGGGCACCAGTGCAGGAAGTGTTGATCACATATACAACAGGCTAGAAACAACTGAGGCCACTGCAATAGGAACTAGCACAGAGAAAATGATTGAGAGCACTGTAATGGCCACTAGTACAGGAGAAGGAAAAGGTGAGGGTGCTGCAATACACTCTGAAAAGGAAAGTGATGCCACAACTACTTGCTCAGAAGAAGAAAGTGAGGTTACTTTAATCTGCACAAGCATAGAAGCCGATGAAGGTTTCACGACAAGTATATGGGCGAAAAGTAATGAAGGTGTCAGTTTCAGCACAGAAGCAGATGGTGAATGTACTGTTGCAGCAGCTGAAGAAGGTAGCGGTGTTGTCACTGGAGGATTTGCAGAAACAGAAAGTTTCCTAACTAGTACAAAGGAAGGAGAAAGTGCTGAGTGCACCATGATTTATACAGAAGAAAATGGTAAAGATTCAGTCAATGCAGGCAGAATAGAAATTGAGGATAATGTGAACAGTGCTGGGACAGAAGAAAAAGATGATGCTGTAACTAGTGCAGGCTCGGAAGAGAAGTGCAAGACTTCAACTTGTAGACGTACAGGCAAATTTGAAGGTTCTGTTACCTGTATAGGTGAAATTGAAAGTGATGGTGCTGTAACCAGTGCAGGCACAGAAGCAGGTGAAGGATCCATGAGCAGCAACAATTCAAATGAATGCCAGAGCAATGTAACTGGTGCTGACCAGTTAAAAGAAAGTGAGGGTGCTGTGACTTGTACAGGTGCAGAAGAAAGAGGTCATGGCTTCATAATTGGCTCAGTGACTGGTGTAGATGCACAAGAAGACAGTGCTGTAACTGGTGCATGTGTTGAAATGGTCATGAACAACAATACCATGAGTGGAACAAGTGCTGACAAAGGTGAAGATATTGTAAATGGTGAAAGTGCAGTGACCAGCACAGGCATAATAGCAGAAGATGATGCTGAGACTGCAGCAGTCTGCACAGGACTAGAAGATAGCAATGAAGGTTTTGCAGTTGGCTTAGATGTAGAAAAATGTGAAAGTGCAATGGACAGTACAGGAGCAAAAGAAGAAGCTACTATCACTATGATCAGCATAGGGCCTTGTGACGATGAAGGCTTTGTGACTAGCACAGGTGCAAAAGAAGAAGATGAAGAAGGTGAGGGTATTGTGACCAGTACAGGAAGAGGAAATGAAGAAATAGAGCATGCTTCAACCTGTGCAGGACTAGAAGGTGAAAGTGCACTCATTTGTATAGCGTCAGAAGGTGAAAGTTCGATTATTTGCATAGTTGCAGAACAAGTAGAAGCTGAGTCTGGTATGGCTGCTACAAATATAAATAAAGATGGGGTTGACAGCAATACTGGTGCAAAGAAAGAAGCTAATGGTGGCATAATCTGCAAAAGTGCAAAGGGGATAGTTGAGAGCAGCGTGACAAGTGCAAGCATAGCAAATGACACTCTGACCCCAAATACAGAAGAAGATGAGGATGCCATGATGTCTATAGATGTTGAAGCATATGAGGGTCCAATGACTAGTGTAGAGAAAGATAAGGGTCAGTCTGCTGCTGCAGCTGAAGAAAAGAATGGCAATAGTGCCAATGGAAGTCATGGCAGAAAATGTGAGAGTCCCATAACCAGTGCAGTCACAAAGAAAGATGAGAGTCCTCCTGCTTCTACTGATGAAGAAAAAGCTAAAGGTGACGTGATCTCTACCAGTACCGTAGAAGAAGGTGATGCTCCCATGCCATGTTCAGCCACAGAAATTGAAGAAGGTTCCCTCACTCTTGCAAGAACAGATGAAAATGAAAGCACTGTGGTCTTAATAGACAAGGAAGAATTTGAGGCTCCCAGGCCTAGTACAGTCACAGAATTCAAAGAGACTACATACACTGCCAGCAGTAAACAAGCAAAAGATGAGTGCACAATGATTTCCACCAGTATTGTGGAAGAATTTGAGACTCCCATGCCCAGTGTAGCTATGGAATATAATAGTCAGGTCACTGCTGCAAGAAAAGAAGAAGTGAATGAGAGTACTATGTTTTGTATAGACATGGAGATATATGAGGTTGCCATGCCCAGTGCATCCAGTGCTAGAGATGATGGAAATCCTCCCACTGCAAGTGGCAAAGAAGAAAAAGATGAGTGTGCTATGATTTCCACAAGTATAATGGAAGAACAAGTGATCCTCGTGTCCAGTGAAGCCACAGAGGATAGGATTCAGCATGTTGCTGCAGGCACAGAAGCAAAAAGTGACACTGCCATGATCTCCACAAGTATGGACTATTTTGAGGCTCCTATGCCCAGTGCAGCCACACAAGATGAAGATCAACTCACTGCTTCAGGAACAGAAGGAAGACTGGAGGCTGCCATGATCACCAGAAGTGGGACAGAAGAATGTGAGATAGTCCTGATCAGTGCAGCCACACAAGCTGAAAGTCAACTCATTACAGCAGAAAGAAAAGAAAAAGATGAGGGTTCCATGATCGCCCCAGATGCAGCAGAAGAATGTAAGGTTGTTGAGACCAGTGCAGCGAGAGATGAGCAGCGTGAACTAACTGCTCTAAACACAGAAGGAAAAAGTGGTGGTTCTATGATTATTGTTAGAAAGGTGGTAGAATGTGGGGCTCCAATGCTGAGAGTTGCCAGCAGCAATGAAGATCAACACATTGCTTCAAGTATAGACGATAAAGAGGAAGGTGCTGTGATCACTCTCAGTACAATGGAAGAATGTGACAGTCTTTTCACCTTCTCAGTCATAGAGGAAAGTCAGCTCGTTGCTGCAAATACAGAAGTAAAAGATGAAAATGTCATCTTTAATAGTACCAAAGAAATTGAATGCATCCTGTCATCTACAGGCCCAGAAAAAAGTGATAGTTCTTTGCCTGTGGGTGGTAGAGAAGTAGATGAATGCATATATAGGGGAGAAAAGGAGATTCATGAGGATGCTGTGATGGGAGAATCAGTAGTAGCTAAGATCACATCCGACACTGAAGTTGCAGAAACAGCTGAGACTACAGTGAACCTCATAAGTATAGATGAAGCCCTCTGTATGGAGATCAGTACAGAGTCTACAGTCATTGTTAGCCCTTCTACAGAGTTGGGTGCAAGTGGTGAAAGAGCAGAAGAGTATATTCCATATGTGGAAGTTACATCAGAACCTTGTATTCCTTCAGAAGAAGCAAAGAGGAATGATAACTTTAAAAACATAGACTATAATGTTAACAGTAGCTTATTATTAGAAAGTGACTTTTCTGAAGCAAGGACTTCACCTCCTAGGGCACAAACTCTTCCGCTAGTTTCTGAACATGAAAGCAAATGGACTGTAAATACCAATCAGGGTGAAATAACTGTAGAAGCAAAACTGGGAGAAAAGAGTGACTTCCCTGTGTCGCATATGGATAAACAATTTGAGAATGATGGCAAAAAGAACACCGTGGAAGTAAATGATAACCTTGGAATCGAAGTTTCTTTTCAACAAAATACAAGCTTCAATTCAGGTAAGGTTTTCTCTTCCCTTCCGCACCCCCTTTGATTTATAAACTGCATGTACCTAACATACTTTGTAGTTCCTGAATCTACATATGTAGGGGAAATTCTGTTGAAACGCCCTATAATGGTCTGTCTGGTACTGATGGATCTTTTCTTTTGAGAAGGGTGTAACACCTTCTCATGAAAATCAGCCTCTCCCATTAAGGCCTGGTCTACACTTGCGGGGGGGGGGGGGGGGGATAGATCTAAGATATGCAACTTCAACTACGAGGATAGCGTAGCTGAAGTCGACGTATCTTAGATCGACTTAGATTGACTTACTTCGCGTCCTTGCAGCGCGGAATCGACGGCCGCTGCTCCCCCATCGACTCCGCTTCCACCTCTCGCCCTGGTGGAGTTCCGGAGTCGACAGGAAGCGCGTTCGGGATTCAATCACTACCCGCCGATCCAGCGGGTAGTGTAGACATACCCTAACTAATGTATCTTTCCTGTCTACTGACTTACACAGTCACAGAGGCTCACAATACGACTGCTCAAATATTACCTTTCAATATGGGATTACAGATGTTATGAATGAAATTAATGCATGCAGCAACTGACAAGCATTCAATAAAGTCTCAACACATTCTTATAATTCATACTTCTTTTAACAATGGTAACACACATGTGATTCTAGCTATGTATTTGTCAGTGGTCAGTTGAGACATGGGGACCTCGACATGAGCTGCCAGCATCAGAGTTACTTCATTGCAGATTCAGAAGAAATTGGGCTGTAAAAGAAAGAAAGCTCTCAGATATACTATATCTTCATTAATAGTAAAGGAAACAGAAAATACTGGTCAAGTAATTTTCCTTTTATAAATGCTTTCTTCTTCTCTCTCAGGTTTTCTCACTAATAAAGGTAGAAGAAATACATTAAACATTGTAAGACAAATTTAGTTTCCAGAAAATATGCCAAATTGACAAACCTGAAGACTGAAGTTCACTATGTATAGAATAGGGACAAGTATGGGCCATGACAATGCAAACTTCCACTCATTGCCCTGCAAATCTTCCTCAACCCTGTCTCCTCTGGGGAATACTGGGTAGTCCAATCTTCCTATTCAATTTTTGTTCTCCACTGAAACAGCCTACATGGATGCCAGTTGTACTCATTTTATTTGGTGGACTGCAACCAGTGAGTCATTTCACATAGATCATCAAGCAGCCTTCAGATGGTAATGACTTTTAGTTAATAAGATTTTCAAAAATGAGTTCCTGAAGACTTCAGAATCCATATTTAGATATGTAATTAATTGACCTGATTTTCAGAGGCGTGGAGCATCCTGTGGCTCCCATTTGAAGAGTGTGTCGGGGCGGGGGGGGAAGACTCTTCAGGATCTTGCAAAAAGACAATCATTATATTAGTTGGAGCTATTGAATATTTAGCCTCTCTGAAAATCTGGTCATTTATTTGAATGCCTAATTATGGACTTAAACTCTTAACTTTAGGCACCTTTTTTTTAAAAAAAAAAATCTTGATTTATGTCCCTTAGTGCAACTCCTGAGCTATCTAGTGACTCATACAGTCTTAATGGTCTATTTAGATTTTTACCTAATGAAGTCTGTTGATATTACTAACAGTATTTAAAATAAAATATTGAATACTTTCCATAATTTTCAAAATCAAGCATCAAAATTAAGCTGAGAGAAACCTGGGATCCAATGTTCTCTACCCCAACTCTTCCATCAAAACGTAAAAAAGTGGATGGGAGAGTGAACTTTATTTTGTGGGGGACAGATTATTTTCAAAATGATTAATTCATTTCATCACTGGGGTAGCTACATCAGATGCATGAACTTTATATAATGTTCCTGGGGAACAGCAGTCCTATTGCGGTTCTATTCAAATATATCAAATAATTGTTAATCTACTTATATTTCATCAGGCAAGAAAGAAACTTTACCAATCTTGGCTGAAGAACTGGAACTGAAAACGAACTTGAAAACTGAAGAGGTATTTTGAAAATAGCGATAACATTCTCTCCTGTGTAGTTGTGCACAATCTTAAGTTTAAATTTTCTTTTTTATATGTATTTCTATTTAAATAGAATGTGTGTGCAACTAAAACTGAATTTGAATCTTGCAAGCTTTTAAAGGGACATTCTCCAGATATTTAGCTGCAGCTTTTCAAGTGACTCGTATTTAAATTGCACACGTGCACTTTACAGATTATTCAGCAGTAGAATCTGTTGCCTGTTCCAATGGTGTAATTCCCCCTTTTAAATAGCTACATAATGTCCCAAACTGTGCCCCCCCCTTTTTTTTTAAGGGTTGGAGTCATATTGTGAATATGCTTATTATGATAAATAGTTCTTCTGAACATACTTATGCATTCATAAATTTTATAATCCTTAATATCCATTAGTTAGGTATTTTGAAATGAACAGATGCTACTGATATTCATTTTCTCTGCTCCACTTTTTTGTGCTGAGCTGCAAAATCACTTGTTTCAAGAGAAAGCCAGGGAAGACTGGAAAAATTGACTGTCTAAGGAAAATATTTTTATTGCCACAACAGCTACATACTCTGCTGATAATTACTTTAGAAGAACTTGTAGATGGAATACACCACTAATCTAGATTTTTACTAAAGTACCTTCAGAGAACTTCACTTACAGGGAGAATAATCCCTAGAAACTGCATCTGGATTTCAAGTGATTTCTCTTGAGATCTCTACATTACAATAATCTATTGTTTCTGTGGCAGATTTAACAGTTAAGTAGAACTAATGGTGCTGTACTTTTTGGTGATATAATACTGCTAATCCCCACTACTAAACTAATATGATGTATCAATATTTGATTGAAAAGCTGTTTAAAATCTTGTAATTCAAAGCTCTCTCCACTGCTTCACTGAGGCTATACAGTTACTATGTTACTATGGATACGAGCCAATTTTTTTCCCCCATAGACCTGAAGTATTTTGTTTTCTTTGTATGCTGCTTTTAGCCACAAAAGTCTAGAAGTCCAACAAGGGAAGAACTGCATGAGGAGTCTCATACTGAAGAGTGTCTAAAAGGTAGATATATTTTGTTGTGGCTTAGTACGCCTGTTTGGCACTGGTGCAACCACTACTGAAATATTTTGTCCAGTTCTCAGGTCCACAATTCAAGAAGGATATTGACAAATAGGAGCGGGTTTAGAGAAGACCCACAAGAATGATTAAAGGATTGGAAAACATACCTTAGTGATATACTCTGTTTAGCTTAACAAAAAGAAGATTAAGGGGTGACTTGATTACAGTCTGATACCTACATTGGGAACAAAAATTTGATAATGAACCCTTCAGTCTAGCAGACAGAAGTATTTATGGGAATGGTTAGAAGTTGAAGCTAGATAAATTCAGACTGGAGATAAGGTGTACATTTGTAACATTTAGGATAATTAGCCTTTGGAACAATTTATTAGGGCTTGTGGTGGAGTCTCCATCTCTGGCAATTTTTAGAAAAACCACTCAATCTTAACTTGAAAGATATATGCTCTACTTCAAATAGGAATTAATTCAGGGAAGTCCTATGGCCTGTGTTCTGCAGCTGGACAAACTAGATTATAAGAGTGATTATTTCTGTCCTTAGTTATGTGTCTCTACATTTTTATGATGACAGTGGTTTACATTTTCATATTTGGGAGTTTCTTGACCCATTGCTTTAGAAATAATACCCAAGGAAAAGCAGTTTAAGTTAATACTTTTTTTTTTTTTTAATTTATTTAATATCACAGGGGGTTAAAGGCCCCAAGCTCTGCTCTGTGATGAAGTCAGGTGATCAAGGGTCACATGACGCTGCAGCACCTCCTATAAGCTGGGCTGCATAGGCTATCTGTGGACTTACAGGACAAGACTTACTGGACGAGACATGAGGAGCAGGAAGGCTCTGGTAGTAGAGCAAGGATTGTGGCAAGTTAGGGAAGCTTGTCAGAATTTAGGGATAGGCCCTAGAAAGAAGACTGTGGAGGAACCTGCACAGCTTGGTTGAGGAAGAACTGCAGTCTCTTGAAGTGTGGCTGCAGAGAATCCTGCTGACCAGGTGAGGAATGATTTGAACCTGGAAGGACCAAGAAAACTCACTTTTATTATATAACTAGAATGGTTCAATAAAGCAGACCCCAAGAGGAGAAGTTAATGAAAACTCCTGGGTGTGAATTAATTGGAGAGTTAGGGGGGGAAACTGAGCCTGGCTTAGGCTCAGTTCTCCTCCTTCTCCTCCCCCCACAACTCTCCAATTAATTCACACTCAGGTAACTGTATTGCCATATCATTTGGTACCCAGCTCTGAGCCACACTTTTCAATGGAATAGAATAAATATGTTGGGTTGGGGGTTGGAAACATGCTATTGTAACATGACAAAAGTGGCTTATCCTATGAATTTGTATTGAATGGAAATAGCCTTTCTAAAAGGTTAAATCAGAGCATCAAAGTGCCTCAGTAATACACTAGAAATTTGCTTCATAAATCTTCAGATGCTACTATTAATTGCTTGAGACAGCAATCTCAGAGGTAATTTTTCTCTATCTCGTTTCCATCCCCTTATTTCCCATGTTGGCCTCTATGGAAGATTACTAATTGCAAGCAGATTATAAACTGTTAATGTTCTCATAATGTTGTCAGTATTCAGGTAAAATACAGCAACCTTCCCATAGGGATGTAGGACTAAACTTAGAATGTCCTTGTTTTTAGTGTTTTAACAAGTCTTTTGCAGAGATGGTACTAGTAATTGCATTTCTATTATGGCTGAGTCACAGTGTCTTCAGTACTGGCTTCAGAGGAAGATTTCATGTGTCTTCCCTCCTAGCCAGAAGATAGCAAGTTCATATCCATTTGCCACAGTTTGAAGAGCATTTATAAGTTGAATGATGGGAAAATTGTATTTTCTCAAGTTAAAGGCTGAGTTATTTTTAGGACTATGTAACCTGTTAAAAATCTCTTCCACTGCAAATGTTTCTGCACTCACTTAATTCCTTCTCCAAGTATTATTTTCAAATATTTATTGCAGTTGTTTTGTTATGCTTATAAGGCTGAAAAAAAAACAGTACTGCTTAGAATGGTTTTTTTATATTTTTTCCTTTCTTCTTGATGGAGTTTGTGCTCCAGGTAATTTTGTAAGGACATTTGCCACATGACTTAGAAACAGATCATCATCAATTATTGCAACAACTAGATAACAAGACTAAGTTGAATTACAAAAGATAACAGGGATAACGCTAGGTGTGCATGGCACTGTCCAAGGAAATTAAAGACACAGTCCCTTCCCTAAATAGTTTAGAGTTGAAGACCTACAGCCAGTAAAGTGTTACGGCTGGGTATACAGTTACCCCCTCCCATGTTGGTTTTGAAGCCAGCTGGACCCTTAGGTATGATTAGGATTCGGGTGAGTTGGCTGCAGGTTAGACTAGATAACATTTGCAGTCCCTTCTAACCCTGTGATTCTATGCTTCTACGTGATGTACGGAAGGATCACCTTGACAAGGGGGGCAGAGAGGTAGGTTTACCTAAAATAGAATATGGGGGTTTAAGTCAATTCTTAATATAGGTAAGTAGATAGATATAGACTTTAATATCAATCTGTTGTGTTGAGTAACATGGCAGAGCCTTTGATAAGCCCTCAGCTAACCTACTTGTATAGTTGAATTTTTTTTCTGCTTCTATTTGTGTTCTTCCACCACTTACCAAAAAAAAAAAAAAAGCGCCCCTCTTCAAAAACAGAGTAAAAGTAGCCATAATTATTAACATGTATCCGGCCTAAGAGTCCCAATCCTGCCAGGAACTCTGCAGGGGCATACCCACTATACTATGCGGATCCCCGTCAAAGTCAGTGAGACTCCTCATAGGACAGAAGTCTGCCTCCTTGGAGCTCATTACAAGGGTTAGAAGGAAATTAGGAATCCAGGTCCCTTCCTTGTGTACAATATACTTTTTTTTTTAATTACTTATTTTGAAAAATCATCATCAGCCCTCATGTGACATTTGATCTGTCCAGGAAACGTTTTTATTCTGTAAAAAGCAACAGAGAGTCCTGTGGCACCTTTAAGACTAACAGATGTATTGGAGCATAAGCTTTCGTGGGTGAATACCCACTTTTATTCTGCTGATCCTAAATTCTTTAAAATTGTTTATTTTGAAAATAAAATATTTTTTAATAAATGATCAAGGGAGAAATGGAACACTTCACAAGTGTGTACGAAAGTCTGATTATGTGGTGCTGGTTAATATAAAAAAAATGCAATCGTGGTTTTGACCAGCTTTGAAGGTTTTGACCAGTGCTTCATAGAGACCAGTGCTACGTAGATGGCAAGGTCACAGTGTACACTGAGTGATTGCCACTCATGCAGTTCTTACATTTTTTGTAGACCTGTAAGGTTCTAAATTACAAGATCTGCAAATTACTGCTGACATGACATTAGGTATAAATGTAATTGTAGATTTATTCTTCGGGGGATCAAATTCATACAGACCGCTTTAAAGATGTAAAAACTTTTGCTTCATAAATGCATGTAAGGAAATAGGCATTGCTCAAATATGCATTTATACAAAAGGTTTTTAAACCGTGAATATTGGCTGCAGGGTATTATCTTCAGAGGACTGATTTTTCTTTCGTTCTTTTTTTTAATTATTATTATTATTATTACTACTGGTCTCAGGATACCATGCTAATTTGTCCTTTGAGATTGCTGTACTTTTTAACGTGCACTTCAAAGCACTTAGTTACTCAGTCATCCAGACGCGCAGTACTTAGTTTAAAATGTGTGGACTGAACTGACTAAAGTAACCTTTCATAATGTAAAATGAAAAGAATCCCTTTGTTGTGTAAATCATGTTAGATATGACACACATTCAAGATTTTAATGCTTTGTTGTGCTGGATAGAGATTTTTTTAAATACTCTCTTTGCTGTGTTTGGTATAGTTCAACATACGTAAAAGGAAGTTGTTTAAAAGACAAATGTGTATTCTGTCACTGTTGAGTATGAACAGCAGACACAGTAGTTTAGTAGTCCAAGATTCCAAGGAATGTAAACATATCATTGCTGTTTGAGTGGCTAGGATCTAACTCTTCAATTGACAGTGCTTTTAAAAATTGAAAGATACCATTTTGCAATCTAAGGGTGTAACAGTAAAAAGTTTGACTGTGTGGAATACTTTTAAATAGATTAACAATATTGCCACCACGGATCATTTAAATTATGCTGGATACTGGCTCTTGTATCCTAAATGTAGGATAGGAAACTTAAATTGCATGGAATGCTTTTAGTTGTTTTAAACCTTTAATAAGAAAATATGAAGTCGGTGCTTCAGGGACCAGATTTTCAAAAGTGCTCAGCACCTACAGATGGTAACCACTTTCAAAAAGATTTCAGCTCTCATTTACACATCTGTACAAAATGGCCAGATTTTCAAAAATACTCTAGACCCCAGCAGCTCTCATAGTTCCCTGTCAGGAAGCAAAGAGGGTCAGTGACTTGTACAAGAGCACAGAGTGAGCTTTAGCTGATCCAGAATTAGCACGCAAGCCTTTCTGGCTTCTAGTCTTGTGCTCTGACTGCTAAACTATGCTTTTCTCTCTTTTTAGTATATTACAGAAGTGACATACTTGGATCTTGCTACTGGAATCATGTGATCTTAGGTTCCCCTACTGAGCCTGATGCTCCGGCATGTGTTATGTACTATCCCATGATCCAGCATCCAGCTTTGTGATTTTAAATATATGGCGTGAAATCCTAATCCCATTGAAGTAAATAGCATTGCACCATTGATTTCAAAAGGGCCAGAATTTCACCCATGAATATCTAAATTATCTGTAGCCATAAAACACTAGTGATTTTAAACTACCTTACCCTTTAGAAATCAAAATTATATTTTTCATGTATTTTTTTAAAAACCCATTGCATTACATAGTACATGGACTTCACATATTCTGGAACCTTTTTGGATACATCATGATTCAACACAAAGCTTCTGCTGGGCTTTTTGATTTCCATAAAATCAGTGTTCTGTTTTATTTTAACAGATTTGCCACTGAAGAATGCTTCTTTGAAGAAAGACCCTATAGATGTAAGATCTTGTTACGTTTACTTTATTTTACGTTTTGGATTTACACTGAGCAGTCTCTGAAGGGAAGTAAGAGAGACAGGGTGGGTGAGAAAATACCTTTTATTGGACCAGCTTCAACAGAAGTTCAACCTCATCCATCTTGTCTCTCTAATATCCTGGGACCAACATGGCTACAACAAAATTGCATGCCACAATCTAAAGGGAAATGTTATTTCTAGTATATACAAGGTCTATGTATAATGAGGTTATGCAGCTATGCAAATTGATGCATAATTGCTATTTTTCAATTTGCCACATAAGTGTGCATAGAGTACCTCAGCTCTTCCTTTCTTGACTTCACTATCCAGAGCTTGGTTCTTATCTCTGAACCTGTGCTCTCAACCTGATAGGTGTTGAGAGCATTGCGGATGCAAGCACATTGAGCTTTTTAGGAAAGAGGTTTTGTTACATTACTCTGCAACAGTCTGTGGCCATTTCAGGACCAGTGTTGACAGATTGAAATGAGAAGTTTCATTAAATCTCAGCGGGAGGAATAGAGAGGGGAAAAAAGGGGATGATAATTGAAACTTTAAGAAGGCCAGGGTTTCTGATAATACTATCTGTTGTGATCATACAAGGATTTGGAGGTTGATAAATATAATAGGGTGTAGTTGAAAACATTGCAGATGTAAAATGTCATAGGGTATTAAAGGCACGTACTGTATAACACAAAGCTGCTAACCCAGATGACAAAATAATGCATTAAAGTATAAAAATTAATAATCTATACTTAAAAATGTTAGAATCACTAAGCATTTACCTGTCTGAGCTATTACTAGAGAATTATTCTTTCTGTAAGAATTATTTCCCAGTCCTGTATTATGATGGTGATTTACTGCATTTCTGGTCCTCCTAAAACTGCTATTTATAAATTTAGCATCTGCACATAGCTGTGTGCTGTCCCATTAATGCAGATTAGTATGTAGTCCATCCTATTACATCCTTTTCAAAACATATAAAAATTATGTTTTAATTGAAGCTTGAAGGAAAGCTCTCATTAAAAATATGATAAGTAGAAATTCTGGAAATACTAATAGTTATAACAGAGCTAAACTGCTCTTCCATCATGTTGCTGTTCTGTGGTATTATAGGTATTAGAGCTCTAAGAACAAACTTGTTTGTGTTCATTCAGTTCTTTCCTTCTACTGCATATTCTACTTTGAGAGTAGCAATTGGGGAAAACTTTCTCCTCTTTCAGCCTTCATAACTTCAGTAAATAAAATAAGTGTATTAACTTTGCAATTGTAATTTACGCTTAGGTGGAGAAAACTGACACACAAAGAGTTGAAGAGTGTAGCTGCAAAGAAAGGAAATCTAAATCTCCAGTAACTACAGGTAAAGAA
Source organism: Terrapene triunguis (assembly GCF_002925995.2). Classification (NCBI taxonomy): domain Eukaryota; kingdom Metazoa; phylum Chordata; order Testudines; family Emydidae; genus Terrapene; species Terrapene triunguis. The sequence goes on from NW_020664417.1 coordinate 76,485,546, forward strand.
ACAGGTAGGTAAGTAAGTATATTCTTATGTATGCTGTACAACAGAGCTGGTTAGAAAAACACTGACAGAATCATTTTCAGTTGGAAAGTATAGTTCCGTGAAAATTGAAAAGCTTCAATTTTGCCAAAATTTCCTTTCAAAGAAAAAATGGGCGGGAGGGGGCGTTTCAGCCTTTCTAGGACAAAAAAATTTCCTTTTGAAATGACTTTTTGCTTCACATTTTTTTTATTTTGTATTCTATATTATAATTTAAGTCAAAGTTGAAATAAGTTTCAATTGACCAAAACCAATTTTTTTATGGAATTTTCTTTCATGGAGAATTGCAATATTTTAGGGGTTTGTTCTGAATTAGAACAAAAACAAATTTTCAAAATCTTGAAATCCTCCTCAAAATGGGATTTCCATTCTCCACGCAGCTCTACTGCATACACACATAGCTAAACAAAAAGTGAAGTTCCATGCTAAATGTGTTTGTGAAATATATTTCTCTTACTAATTGTTTCACCATGGAATTACTAAACCACGACTTTATTTTTAATTTTTGGCTTTGGGATATACCAGCAAGGGGTGATTGTATGATGCTGTTTGGGACCGATAGTTCAGACTAACATACATTGTTTATTTCTTTATAACTTTCAACACTCAGATGCATCAGAGTGGCTCAACAATCACTGTCCTACCCTCATTTTTTTTCTTCAGAGATATTACTGAATTATCTGGTCAGATAGATATTTCAGTTGTTTTTACTATTGGACATTTTGAATCCAAAAAAGTTAGGCCTAAATTTTCAGGAAGTTTCATCATGCAGTTTACCATAGTTGTATACTGAAGTTTGGTAATTCTTTGCATTCACAGAACTTTTATGCATGCAAATCCCCCAAAATAAAGCAGGAACAGTGCAACAGCAGTGTACTTAATAAAGCTAAAAAGAATTTACAAATCAATTTTCATTCCCATGTATTGCATTGGCCCACAAGTGATAAGAATTCCCTGCACACCCAGATATCTCAATGTTAATCACCTCCCTGCCCCCTTTTTTGTTTAGCTCTCTCCCACGATGCATAGATGGTACTACTGACCATTAACCTTTGGTCAGAGAAATCAAACTCGACTTCACTTGAAGGCAAAGCTGCTATTGGGTTATCTAGTGTAACTTCTACAGTACAATGGCAGCGTGTAATGAAAAATCTCACGCACAAGTGTATTGTACAACTGTTAATTTATGGTCAAATTAAGGTCAAACACATTCTTTAATTCTTAGGTCAAAAAAAAAAATCTTTATATACTCTTGCTTTTTTACAAAATACAAGGGAAGAACATATAGGTGAAAGCCTGAACACCAGGAAAAAAACCTTACCTTTCCTCTAGTTTTTCCTTACTGCTAGAATAGAGACAAAAATAAGTCTGAATGTACCCTTTATTTTCCTTCTTGTGTGTGAATGTTAGTGATCATAAAAGGCACCTCTCTGATATCCCTGCAGAGTGAAGTCCTCTGTACATTCACAGAACAGGTATAGTAAATGCAGCTGCAGTGCAAGCTTATTCACAGTGCCTTAGAACCCTGATTTGGAGGGATTATCATTAGCAGGATAGTTCAGTCTCCGTGCTCAATCACTAGACCTGTCCCCTGGGACTGCCAACAGATGTACTGTGTCCACTGGGAATTGGACTGAGGGAAATCAATCACAGTGTAACTTCAAAATGGAGATTTAAATATTTAATTCTGCTCTACACAGTCCAGCTTCAGGCAAGATGCAACATACAGTGCATAAACACTCTTCAGAACTACACTTACTACTCACTTTTCTCTGAGCATTTTATATCCAATATGTGCAGTGTATACTAATGACTTGATCATTTATATATTTATACTTTTGTGTTTCAGCACAGGAAACTTCAAATACCATAGACATGACAGAAGCAGCAAATATCCAGATTGAAGTAAAAGATCAAGAGGTAAGCATGCTTATTATATTCAGCCTTTACAGACGGAAGCAAAACATACATAACCATTTTACTTCAAGACCTTGGGTTTTCTGACCCAACATTCTAAATGGAGCGTGAAGTTGGCACATATACAGATACTTTTGAACTACCAGTGCCTGGGAACAGGATTGCCTCTTCTGTTCTCTCATGTGGTAAATCTGACATACTCCCACTTTTTAATTACAGATAGAAATACCGGATCAGGAAAAAGTAAGCAGCATGCCAGGAATGGAAGAAAACCAATCTCCTACTCGAGAAGGTGAATCAGGTAGCTGAAACAACTGCAGACACACACATTTATCTTCATAAATCTTAAGGGTTTTTTATACTTGTGTGTTCAAATTTGTGTATATAACCATGGCTCATGGGCCAGTCTGGTAACTTAATGGTAGTGCTCTGCACAGCCATGCATTAGGCTCAGATTTGATTTCCAGTCCTAGGCTCTATCTTCAAAGGTTGATTTGGTTCCAAGAAATTTGTGGGCATATCTGGCACTGATCATTGATGAACTGTCTCATTAGGGAGTAGCACAGGCAGGTTAGAGACACCTGATCCCTGCAGGAGCAGAGACCTCCAGCCAGGACTTTGTTTTGTCCAGCCAGAACCGCAGCCTTCCCTGCACATTGAATTGGGTGTCACTGGCCCTGAGGCAGCGCAGGGAGCCCTCTGCAGCCCCATTATCATGGTCCTACTCACTCTCATGACAGCAGGGCAACAGGGGGCTCCCTGTCCTGCCGCAGAAGCCATTCATCAGCATGTAGCATCCCCTGGAACTGGGGGATCCTCTTCCTCAACGCAGACGCTTGGATAATAGGGTTTCAGATAAACAGGAGTATACTGTGTTTTTTTGTTTGTTTGTTTGTTTTTTGGTGACTGCCTTCTTGTTCTCCAATATCTCAGTTTTTCATTTAAACAAAAAAGTCAATAGCCCTTATGGTTGGGAAGATAACCTTGAAAACATGCATGTGACCCATGCAGTACTGTCTGCTTGAGTTTGCAGAGAGTCAAAAACAATTACTCTGACAAGTGGGCATCGCTCCTATTCATCTCCATGGACTGTTAACTCAGATGTTAAATGTCAACATCGTTACCTATTTCACTGTTGTTAAAAGCAGTTAAGAAAGCAGGGGGATGTATTAGGAAGACCTGCATAATCTGTTGAGTGGCATTTAATTTTGGTGTTATGAGTGGATGGCGCATAGGAGAGTACCACTGCCTTTTTCTCCCCAATCTGACCAGTGGAGCTGAAAGGCCAGAGGGGAGGAACAGAGCCAAGGGAGGTATCGCATCCTCATCAAAGGGCAGCCACTCCCATAGAGTCCAGCAAGAAATCCCCATTTCCTTCAAGGGAGAGACGAGTCCAGCAATACCCATAGATGTAGGTGAATCGTACTGAGAGGGAACCAACTCCTGCAAGCCTGAGGATCCCAGCAGAACACACACGATCATATTTTGAACATCACAAAATCTACTGCGAGTGGTGTCTCATTTTGGCATCTGAAGTAGGTGGAGCTTAGCTTGTTGGTAAAGCTTGGGAGAATATCACTATTTTTTTTTTTTCCAGTTCAACCCGATGGACAGGGCATTGAGCTTGATCTGGGAGGTGAAGTGGGGGGGGGAGACAGAGAGAAAAGGAGCCCCACTCTAATAATATCCCCCCAAATGTTTCACCTGTTCAGTCAGAGCATCTACTGTCAGAATCTATATGGGAATATCCATCCAAGAACTGTGATCTGCCCTGGGTAATATTGATTAAGCCCTGCCTCAATTACCACTGAAGAGTTTTACAAAAAGAAGATAATATTGCACCTCTTAACCATAATTATTTTATACACACTACATATTAATGACAGTAGAAGAGTAAAAATATGTGAATGATATTGGACTAATGGAAATTTTCACTTCCTCTCTTTGACTGCTTTTCTTCTATTGCTCCAGAGAACAAATGAATTTATTAAAATGATTAATTATAAATATATTGAATGCAAACATGTAGTATGTAAAGTAGTTTTGCTGTTTAATCTGGTTGGAGTGCAGTTGAGGTCCATGTTTAATTTAGTGTGTCACATCTATGAAATTGAGGTTGTTTGTCATGCTTTTTAAAAAAAACTATGATGAGTAATATAGAACTGAAAGTTTCTTTTCATTGTTTCGTGTATTTGCTCTTTCCAAGAGAAAGGACTTGATTTTTTTTTTCCCCCCTGATTTACAAAAATGTAAATCAAGGACAACTTGGCTGATGCAAAACAGGGGTAAATGAGAAGAGGATCAGGCTCTCATAAGCATAGACAGGAGCACGTCCGTTAAACATTTAAACTGTTTTGCAGATGATTATCCGATTACTCAGGATTTGAGAAAAGGAAACAAACAGAGTCAGTGCTCCAAAATAAAAGATATTAAGGTATTTTTATCCATTTTCACTGTTGTAGTCAAAAAGATATTGAGAGAATTTTGGTGTCTGATGCTGTAGATATATATGTTTTGATTTTGGGGGCGATTTTCATAATTACAGTAATTGTAAATTCTTACAATAATATTGTAACTATTAAATGTTACCATGAAAAGATTCAAACTGTTCAAGCCTCAAGTTTGAACTCTTCCAAAATTGTGAGGCTGCTAAGTGTCGCACATCAGATGTGACATTCACACGTTTGGCAGCTCTTCACATCTTCCTTCATTTCAGTATAATCTGCCTGCAGCAGAATCTTGTACATCTGGCTGGACAGCAGGCATACAACACCAGTTCCCTCTCAACCATTGCAGGCTGCTGCTACCAAAGATTCTGCTTCTCCTCTCTCTGCTCCCCCTGTTGGTGCCCTGCCAGCTTGGGTCTCTGGAATTGGGGGAAGAGGAGGAGGCTAGTGCTATATATTGCAGGCAGAGATGTGAGGAAATGAGGGGGAAGGAGCAGAATGGGGGAATACTGAAAGGGAGCAACAGAAAGGTGGGTTAGAATGGGGAGCAGGGACAGAGATTGGGCAGGAGCTGACAATGAGCAGGATACAAAGGTTGAAAGAGGATTGGGGCACAATTGTGGGGTGACTGGAGAGGGACAGCTTGGTGAAGCCTGTTCCAGGCTCACTGCCCCCTAAAATCTTCCTCCTACACAACAACTCTCCTAGGCCTGGTCTACACTACGACTTTAATTCGGATTTAGCAGCGTTAATCCGAATTAACCCTTCACCCATCCACACTACAGAGCCAGTTAATTCGAATTAAAGGGCACTTAAAATCGATTTCTGTACTCCACCTCGACGAGCGGAGTAGCGCCAAAATCGATTTTGTTAATTCGAATTAGGGTTAGTGTGGCCGCACACCACCGAATTAATGTGGTTAAAAACCGAATTAATGTGCTTAGTGTGGCCGCGCACAATCGAATTTATACAACCTGTTTCCCAAATTCGAATTATCTAAATTCGGATTAATCCCGTAGTGTAGACATACCCCTAGGCTGTGCCAGCCTCTTCTACAGCCCCACCCATAGTCCAGGCTATCTCAACTTCTCCCCCTGAAGAGAACACCCCTTCTAAACTCTCCTTCCAACACTCCATTCTCCATTGGTTGCACCAGTCCCCTGCTTTTGAGTTTTAATGGGAATAGGCTCCTGTCTCCCTTGCATGTATGGCTATGGAGGACCCTGAAGGGGAAACCACTAGCTATTTTTCATAATCAAGAAATGTCACACACAGAGCTGAACAACACCTGGTTACTGTGAAATTTGTATAATCCAGTAGGGAATACACCAGGTTATTTTTTCTTCCCCCTGCATTTGATGGGAAAATAGCCATCATCTGAGTGTGTCTGAGTATATTCTGTGTGACCAGATTATCCCGCTACTTGGTACCAGCATTCAACTGATGCTCTGTTTTTAGTAAGGGGGAAAAAAAAAAGATGAAGAATGCACAGCAGAGGTCCCACAGTAGTACGTCTTCTATTGACAGTTCATTAATCTGCAAATATTAAGACAAAATTGGAGGGATAAAATACTCTGTAGAGGAATGAGCCCATGATATTTTGTGTGTTCTCTCTCCCATTGACTTTTTAGTACTAAAGTTTTAATGGAGAATTAAATAGCCATGAAGAATAAAAATAGTATTTTACACTAATATTTTTTAAGAGTAGCTGGGAGTGACCTTATAGTTGTAATAAAATACTCTTTTTATTATTTTTTCAAAATAATTAAGGATGTGACCTCTGGAGATATAGCTGAGGTATCCAAAGAAATCATTAGGAAACACGCACCTTTTTCAAGTGCTGTGGAAGAAAAAGGTAATGTAAATATAAATTCAGGGCAATTTACTGAAACTGTACACAGTTAACTTTTTTAATTAGAATATATCTTTGAGATAACAAAATGAGAATCTTTATTTCATAATTAAATATTTGCTTATCTTCTCCATTAATAGTGTTATGTCTATAAAAATGTTAAGTGTAGTAGCCATTGAAAAACACTTGGTTGGCTTCTGAAATTGCCAGAGTTGATTCGGGGCCCCTGGAAGGCCTGTCCGGAGAAGGCGCACAGGAATGTAAGCCAGCCACTGCTTCTGCTCCATTGCATGACCTGGAGTCAGAAAATGGGCAGTTTGCCAGAGAGGTGGGAGGGTCAGGACACTTCACCAGTGAGGCTCTGTGTAGCTCTGGCCATAAATTAGAGCTGCCTTTCCTTGACAGAACCACAACCTGCTCTCCCAGAGAGGAACTCCCCCTTCCAGTCAGCTGCCTGTAGGAGCAAAGTGTATAAATTGCATTGACTGTGGGTGACTTAGCCCTATTAATTAATGTATACATTGTACTAAAAAAAAAAAAAAATTATATAGTGTCCTATGAATTAATGTTGGCTTTGACTTCCTCATCTACCTTCCTTTGCATAGTGTCAATACACTAACATGGGATTGATCTGTTTAATGGCTTCAATTCCCAATACCAACAAACCTGCTGACAAATCTGAGTTTGTTTTGCAATTAACCACCTATTCAGCTCACCTCCCTAGCTTTCTGGTTGGTGGGTGTGGGGAAAAAAATTAATAGTAGTATCAATAAATGACTTGACTTTGGGGTTCTTGTTACAATAATATGGGTCACCCTCTCAAACTTTGTAATTCCATTACTTTATAATCCAAAATCCAGTACAGTAACTCCCACTTGTCTAATGAAGCAGCCTAAACAACATAATACAGCAAAAATTGTCAGACCAATATTATCTGACTTATTAATATTTTTACTGACATTTAATTTATAGTACCCCCAGGCATATAAAGTAGTTTTGAGCAGTACAGAGACTATAGCCAATATTTTTTGTTTCTAAAGCGAAGATATGCAGTGAACTTGTGTCTTTGACTTTGTATTTTGTGCAGATGAGTTAACCAGCAAACAGGATACTTGTGAAAAAGCAAAGCAGAGTCTGGAGTGTAATTTAAGTTCTGTAGAGGCAAGTAGTCTTATCCATCTTAATTCATTGCCATTTGAAAGTTTAGCGTTAAGACAAAATTACATTTTGTCTCTTACTTTCTGTCTGCAGCAATAAAAATAAAATATTGACTTCACCTCAGCCATAAAAGAAAACAATGATTTGATCACCTGGAGCATTGTAGAGTGACTAATTAAATAGCCAGGCCATAATGTCCAGTCCAGAATATAAGCCATAAGTAGTTCTGTCATCAACCAGAGTAAAAAATGCAGGAAAGAAGTCCTGTGACTTGTATGGTGTTTTATTTTTATTTATTTTTTTTTTTTAAGAGCGTAATCTAAAGAGAGACCTGGTATGTGCTGGTGCTGTATGTGTAACAAATTGCATTTAACCTGCAACTTTGACCACTTCATTTGCATTCCTCCCAATTAATCCATCTCTACCAAGATTACTCCCAAAAGGCAAAACAGCCACAGGTGATTTTTTTTTTTTTTTAAACATAACCGGGCACAACATTTTTCTTTACTTCCCATACCCCAGCCCCACAAAGGTTGAATTTCTCCCTCCAAACTACAGTGGCCTGAAATATACACACAAGTAAATTCTGGACCAGTGACAGGTTTGAGATCTGATATCTCATGACTCTTCAAAACTATAAATCACAGTAATTGTTGCTATTTACTGTTAAAAGCCAAGAACTGTCCCTTTCCAATGGTATAAGGACTCTATTTCTAGCCCTGGTATCAGGGCACAAAATCTTGACATATTGATATGTGGAAAAACTATTGTAGGCAACTTTCAGAAGTTTAAATATATTTGTATTTTTCCTCATCAGAGAGAGATATAGTTGAATTTATGTTAATTAAGGCAGCAGCCTGGCTTTACAAACAGAGGGGTATGAAAAATAGTACCACAAACAATTTTAAAATAGTTTTTTGTCTGCAAAGTATGTGGCTTAGAAATGTAAGTAAATTTACTGTGTGTGAAAGGTGTATTGATTGACTGTCCTGGAGACTGCAATCACTACCTAGACACAGCACAGGTAGTGCAAATTTACCTAGAATACTCCTAGCGTATCAAAACCCAAAATTGGAAGAAGCATCTCTAAAGCTATGTCTACACTATGAGTTAAAGGTGTGATTCCGAATTCGTGTGCATACATTTGTGCTAGCCTGAGAAGGGCTAGCGTGAGTATAAATAGTAGTGTAGCTGCAGTAGCAGCAAGACAGCTATTTATATTTGCACTAGCTCTCATCAGACTAGTGCAAGTATGCATGCACAAGCTGGGTATCACACCTCTAGCTTGTGGTATAGATGTAGCCTAAGAGTACATCTACATTGCAGCTGGAGATGTGAATTGCAGCTTGTGTAGACATATCTGTGCTGTCTGTACTTGCTAAAAGGAAAAGTAAGGAAACTGCAGCGTGGGCTTAAGTGTGGGCTGCATTAGCAAGTACGTACCCAGAAATGTCAAGTGGGCTTGTGAAGCTTGCACTGCAGCATCCTCTTGTCCTTTTAGCGAGGTAGCTAGACTATAGCTAGCACAGGTACATCTACACAAGCTCCATTTGCACTCTCAGCTGCAATGTAGACATACCCTAGAGCTGAGAGAGAAGTAGGTTTCCTTCCTCATTCACGGCTTCATCCAAAGTCCACTGAAATCCGAGGAAAGACTATCTTTGGTTTCAGTGAGCTTTGGATCAGGTCCTCAGTCTTTGGTCTCTCTCGTGGAACTGCCAATGAGGTACCAGTTGTGGTGGTGGTTTTTTGGGATCTGGCCATCTGGCCAGTAAAAATTAGACTGATACCCACTAACTTATTTCACAGAGGCAACAATACAGCAATCAGATGATGATTTTTGTTATTTACAACCTGGGCTAGATTCAAGCCAATGACCTAGAGCTAAAAGATTGCATTGTTTACCAAAAGCCTTGAAATACACCTCTACCCCGATATAACTCTGTCCTTGGGAGCCAAAAAATCTTACCGCGTTATAGGTGAAACCGCGTTATATTGAACTTGCTTTGATCCCCCCCGGAGCGCTGCTTTACTGCGTTCTATCCGAATTCGTGTTATATCGGGTCACGTTATATCGGGGTAGAGGCGTATGTAGACCCCAACTAGTGGTATAGTGTAAGTTACATCTGCAGCGATTCTTACTCAGGACATATGTCTTTAAATAATAGAAATAAAAATCTTATTTTGATCATCTGAATGGCTCAGCTGTTTGACTGCAGACTGTTTTGGCTATTATGATTTGAAGGCTGTTCCGTATGTCCTTGGAAAGATACTTTGTACTAGAAAATGTCTCAGATTTCCCTTAAAGCCAGGATAGTATGGTCATTCTTATTATCCCCACTGTTTGAATGAATACCTGCACTAATTGAAAACCTGATGTTACAGTAACTAAAGCCTGTTTCTCCCCTTTTTTTAGGAAAATCAACCTGTAATAGTTAAGCGGAAAAGAGGAAGGCCTCGTAAATACCCTCTTGAAGCAGTACAGAGTAGTAAGTACTATGTGATATCTTCATGGAAAATATGAAAATGTTAACAATGATTTTTCTGAATCTACTTTTCTTTTTCTTCAGGGATGGATTCAGAAGCTGACATAAACACTGGAAATGTAAGTGTCTGAATATTTTATTTGGATACAGTGGAGTCGCATCTTACGCAGGGGTTAGGTTCTGAAGTCAGCGTGTAAGGCGAAAATTGTGTGTAGTCAAACGCTCATTGAGTGGAATGGCGGGCGGAATCTTCCGCACTACAGGTACAGTATTTAAATTGTTATTTTTCTCCTTTTTTTGTTTTTTTTTTTGCTGAGCACGTTTAGTTAAATCATGTAAGTTAAATGCGCCTATGATGCGACTCCACTGTACACACATTTTGGTCATTTAAAGCTATTTTTTATGTAACTTACCATGTAAAAAACCAATCAATATATAAACTAGAAATTAATGGTTGAGTGTATGGTTGTGAAAATATAATCCAATATAAACATTGATTTCTGTGAGCAAAAAGATATTCTAACCAATTGGAACTCAGTAGTAGTGTCCAGCAAACTAGTAGTACTTTTTTTAATCCAGCATTGTAGATGTTGATGGGATGATTTAGTTGGGGATTGGTCCTGCTTTGAACAGGGGGTTGGACTAGATGACCTCCTGAGGTCCCTTCCAACCCTGATATTCTATGATTCAGTGTAAATGCTCTTTCAAAAATTGTAGTAGCAATGAAAATATCAAACTTTTTACAGATAATTTTACACAACAACTCAGATACTGATGGAAGACATTTGTATGCTGTTATAACCTATGGTGAGGTCATTTTGGTCTAAGTATCGGGAAAGGAGGAAAAGACTTAGACAGTTTTGCCTCCTTTCCCACCCTATTAGTTCCAGCAGTGAGCTCGATGCATCTAAGTATTACACGCCTAATATATAGAAGAGATGATCTAGTAGAAAAGCTGGTTGTGTGATCCCTATATTTTGTCGGGAGTTTCAATATGGGGGATTTCAGTTTGTATTTAAGCTAATAGGCCTAGTCAGAAGACAGATATATGTGAATAGTAAATTAAGAGCTCCCTAGGTAACCCTCTAACTTCTAAGAGTCTTTGCTGTCTATTTTATTAATATTCTAACACATGTAACAGCTGCTAACGAAGATACCTGTTCTGTTGAAAGCATTTTTGCTTAGTACAGTTCAATCAAATTATAGTGTGGTGTAATGTTGAATCAGAACTTTTACCCCAAGTGTAGCTGATTTGGAAATTTTCTGGCTTAGCATTTTTCCAAAGGTAAATGCCAAGTCATGAAATTTGAAATGGTCCACAGGAGTCAGGCAGCCTGAGGAGCCAGTTGGCCCAGGATCCATGTGAAACCAAAATCCCAATCTTCCTGGCTTCTTAGCAGTCCGACAAGCAGGCTGCTGAAGAACGTGAGAACCCCAGCTCCTGAGCTTTGAGGCTCCCTGCTCAGCCAAGGTTTCTAGGCTCCCAAATCCCCTTCAACCTGCCTGGCGGAATTGTTTCAAAGCAATTTTTCAATAAAGCCCTTTTTGGATTTCTTTTGCTGAGCATCTTTCATCGTTTTGTTTTCGTTCCGAATCAGAATGAAAACAAATTTGGAAATCTTCCATGAAACAGAATTACTGTTCTTCATCTAGCTCCAATCCTAATCCCACTCAACTTTTGTTGTTAGCTGACAATTTCTAACAGCCCCTTATAAGGGAATGTCCTGCGTCTTTGTGTGGTGATGCACATTGGCAGATTTATCAATCAACATAGATTGGGTCCAGAAGGAGCTGGAGCTACCCTCCACCAGAAATAGTGTCCCTATAATGTGAAGCCTTAGTGATTGGAGATAAAGGGGAGATTGCTTCTGATCCATTAATGCTACTGGGGATAAATGCACACTTCAAAGGGAACGTTAGACTCCTTATTGCAGACTCTTAAATCCAGTGGTGAAAGCAACTGTTTTTGTATTCTTATCCTAGCAGATTGTAGTTATGCAGTTTTTCCTCTATCCAGAGTGAACACTAACTTGTGTCTGTAGTGATTTTATGAGTTTCTTTAGTAGTGTAGATTTACATAAAATTGCTGTACTACACCTTCCTTTCCTACATATTGTTAAATTGCCGTGACTCTGCAAAGTTAGTTTTCAGAAACTTGTGTGATCTCGGTTGTTTTCAGTAAGCATTCAGTAAGCAGTAGCATTCCAAGGTGTAAAATGCATGTTTCAATAATTGATGTAATTTGATTTGTCCATGGACTAACCCAGGGGTAGGCAACCTATGGCACTCGTGCCGAAGGTGGCACGTGAGCTGATTTTCAGTGGCACTCACACTGCCCGGGTCCTGGCCACCGGTCCGGGGGGCTCTGCATTTTAATTTAATTTTAAATTAAGCTTCTTAAACATTTAAAAAACCTTATTTACTTTACATACAATAGTTTAGTTATATATTATAGACTTGTAGAAAGAGGCCTTCTAAAATGTTAAAATGTATTACTGGCACGCGAAACCTTAAATTAGAGTGAATAAATGAAGACTCGGCACACCACTTCTGAAAGGTTGCTGACCCCTGGACTAACCTGACAAATTGTTCTAAACTCTGTTGTCCAGTCATGCATAGAATAAATGCAGACCAGTGTCACGACAAGAAATTAGATATAAAATGTTCTGCATGTCAATCAAACTTTTCTGTTGTTTCCGGTTTTGGAAACATGTTTTTCTATCGATAGAAGTAAATCTTAGTACTTGCTAATCCATTGTTAAGTATATCTGGTTCTATTTTAAGAAATGTTTGGGGCTTTTTTAATTTTAGGTTCAACAGTCTCCAATTCTTGCTACTAGAGGAAAGTTTTCTCAAACAGGTAAGCAAGTAAATTATCCATCTACCTTAACAGATCAACAGGAAAGAGAAGGGGGACACCTATAAAAGCTTACCTTCCAAAAAGTTCTAAAGTGTCCTTCCTAAGCTTTGCCTCTGCATTCAAGAGTCTCTCCTCTATGTAGAAACTAAGTAAACGAATTGGTAGAAACATGATGTCCATCCCTAATATGAGTTTTATATAGAATAGAAAGATAGCAACTAGGTTATTCTCTCTTGATCCTGGTAGGACTTATTTCAACAGCGCTTCTCCTGGCGTTAAGTAAGAAATAATACACGACAGAAAATGTTGTTATGCTATATGCACATACACTGTGTTGGGGAGCACAGGGCAGAACTTCACAGAAGTAGTGGCTGCTATAGTAAAACTGACTCCCAACTGCTAGCGATCAGTTTCCATTTTTGCTTCTATCTCTTTCCATAAATCAGATACCAAAATTGCAAATATTAAGGTAAGGAGGTTAAAATACAAATAGAAAAATAAGTCCTTACCATATCTTTTCTCAACTAACTTCACTTTCTATGGAAATGGGATCAAAAGGTGGGTACAGATAGACCAAGGGAGGTATACAAAGCAACAGGGGGACGGTATTGGTCAGCATGATAGGCTGTTGTCTCAGCAAGCCTGACGACTATCTAGTTTTTTGTAGGCTTCACAGCCAAGGAGAGTTTTTATGAAGTGATTTTTGTTTTATTACTTCCCATGGCCCAAGTAGTATTTTCAAATGTATATAACTATTAAATAAAAACAGTTGTGTTGTTTTTTTTTTCCCAAACCTAATCAAGGCATTACACTTCAGTGAGGCTAGTTCCATGCTATGTTTGAAACTTCAGTCTGGCTTAAAAATGGCTATCTGCATGGGGGTTCGTTGTGGGGAGAGACTTAGTGTTCAGAATAGGAAATAGGGTTTGAGGGCTTTTCTGTATAACCAAAGATTGAGAAACACAGTTGATTCAAATTTCCCACAACCCTCCCCAAAATAATCTTCTTTGGGCAAAACTTTAAGTGTGGAAAATGTCACAAGAATTTTTCAGACAGTTATGAGCATGTGATACTGGATTTATAACTGAAACTGTTTTGCACCAATTACTATAGTGGTTGTTACTGGATCAAGATTTTTTTGGGATTATTATACAGGTTCAGGGCAGAATTTGTTTATATACTTTTATTGAAGTTATATACTTTATAGCAAAGCTGGAGTATCCATACTATATGGACTAGATGACCTCTCGAGGTCCCTTCCAGTCCTATGATTCTACCATTCTATATTTTAAAGAAAAAGTACTATCTTGTGGGGTACTTTTTAACACAAAACTGTGTTTTGTAAGAGATTTTACAAAATGTACTGAAAAACTATGAATACATTAACATAACACAGCAAAATGAATGAACTCTGTTCACATTGTATTATTTATTTGTTCATTAGAAGGTTTATTTTGCGAGATATATTGTATACATACAATATGATGGGGGCTAATTGAGCTACAACTAATCAGGAAAGAGATCTTGGAGTCATCTTGGATAGTTTTCTGAAGACGTCCACGCAGTGTGCAACGGTAGTCAAAAAAGCAAACAGGATGTTAGGAATCATTAAAAAAGGGATAGAGAATAAGACAGAATATCTTATTGCCCTTATATAAATCCATGGTATGCCCACATCTTGAATACTGCGTACAGATGTGGTCTCTTCATCTCAAAAAAGATATACTGGCATTCGAAAAGGTTCAGAGAAGGCCAACTAAAATGATTAGGGGTTTGGAATGGGTCCCATATGAGGAGAGATTAAAGAGGCTAGGACTTTTCAGCTTGGAAAAGAGGAGACTAAGGGGGGATATGATAGAGGTATATAAAATCATGAGTGGTGTGGAGAACGTGAATAAGGAAACGTTATTTACTTGTTCCCATAATATAAGAACTAGGGGCCACCAAATGAAATTAATTGGCAGCAGATTTAAAATAAAAGGAAGTTGTTCTTCACACAGCACACAGTCAACCTGTGGAACTCCTTGCCTGAGGAGGTTGTGAAGGCTAGGACTATAACAGGATTTAAAAGAGAACTAGATAAATTCATGGAGGTTAAGTCCATTAGTGGCGATTAGCCAGGATGGGTAAGGAATGGTGTCCCTAGCCTCTGTTTGTCAGAGGGTGGAGATGGATGGCCAGAGAGAGATCACTTGATCATTACCAGTTAGGTTCACTCCCTCTAGGACACCTGGCATTGGTCACTGTCGGTAGACAGGATACTGGGCTGGATGGACCTTTGGTCTGACCCAGTATGGCCATTCTTATGTTCTTAAGGACTAATCTCAGACGTTTTTGTTACATATCTATATTAAATATAATTATGCAGGTCTTAGAATGTTAATAATAAATTTCATTCACAATTCGAGCTTTTTCATTAAATCTATTGACTTAACTCCAACACACTTAAATGTGTGTTTATAGTTTTAGAATATGTTTCTGCTCATACAATCTAATAATTTGGATAGATAGATGTCCTTTCTATATATGCTATGACAGATAAGCAGATGGACTAATAGGATGATCAAGCTTTGTTGAACCAAATTGGGAGTGGGATTTTCTCATGCCTGGCAGACAGCAAAGAGAACTAGTAGTTCTGTAGAGGGGGAAAAAAGACAATAATTTGCTTTTGTCATGAGCCGCCTTCTTTCTGTTATGAGAGATTTCTATCTGCACCATTATGCAAATGGTGCCAACTGGCAAAATTCTTTGCCAGGGATGGAGTAGACGTTGTTCCAACACAGAGTTGGGCAGGCCAAAGTTAGAGGTTGTAAGCACCCACTACAGTGACAGCACATATATAGTTTCCCTTTTAGGCCTGGGAGCTGCTTCTTAGGATAGTTTGCATGTTGGAGATTGTATATGCATTTTTAAAACATGCACCACAGTCCTTCAGGAATATTAAATGAAGGATCCAGTCTACCTTTACATGAATAATCCCTTTTGATTAATGCAAGAGTTGCAGTCAGACCCTAAAACTCTGTCCTTTTCTGTTGCTGCCATCCTCATCCGTTAGATAGCAATTGAAATATTTAAATAACTTTGCTTTTTCATTAAAGTGGAATGGCATTTACTACTGATTTTAAATCAATAAATGCAGTAAATAGTATCATGTGACCTAAAAATCTTAATTTTAAAGACCTGAATATTTTTAATGAATAGACCATCTCTCTTTTCAAAAGACAAAAAAAGCCTGTCTTTTGTTTGCAGTTGGTTGGCATCCCTGCTGGAAAGAGAGCCTTTAAATGTGTTTCCGACTACTTTGGTGATGTTTATAAAAAGCCAACAAATTGAGTTTGGAAACATCATTTTTTAAAAAGATTGATTAGTAAAGGAATTTGAAGTTCAGTTTTACATTTGGGTAGAGTTCTTACAGTGTTTCTTCTTTTTAGCTAAAGACACATCTAATAAGAAAGAAACAGCAAATGTAAGTGCAAGCATTTTTACAGAAAGCCTCTAAGCAGTATACTGAAAAATGGCCCGCTTTCTCACATTTCATTAGTCCTGTTTGCTTTCATTTCATTACCTCAGGAGGGTGAGGCGGGAAAAGCCGAGATGATTGTGCGTCGAAGAGGAAGAAAGCCCAGATGTTCTGTGATTCCATCAGAGGAAACTGGTAAGACATGAAATTGTGCTGCTCTTAACAGACTGAAGAGTTTACTGTGCCTAGGTATACATTAAATTGTAACAAGATCAGCTTTATTATGTTTTCCTTTCATTGGGGAAAAAAGCATTGGGTTACAGCTAGTGTAAATATTATGTAAATTGCTGTAATCTCATGTCAGAATTGGTACATCCCAGATGCGTCTATAAACCCCCATGAATTTTGTATGAATTCTGGCTGTGAACTGCAAAAGTAAACTATTGAGAATGTGTTTGAGAGATTAAGTCAAACAAGTGTGAATTAAAAGTGTTGAAGGATGAAGGAAACGGAAAATTACTTTTTACTACAACTCCCATTTTAAATGCCTTTTCTAAACTGTGTCTATATCCTTTTGAAGGGCCTTTCATGAAATTATAACACATGTAAAATTTGTCATGGACAGAAATACTGGAACCGGAAAGAAAACGTCGGAAGTTGGCATCTGCTGCTGAAGAGGAAACGAAAGAACAGGAGGAGGAAGATGATGAAGATGATGATGATGAAGATGATGAAACACATTCTGGAGCCACAACTAGATCAGCCACGAGATTAGAGGCTCAAAAGTAATATTCAGCTAGCTAGTATTTTTAAAAGACATTGCCACCAATTTTCTATGACACGCACACAGTTAACTAACCTTTCTTTTTTTAAAAAAAAAAAGTCTGATATTGAAAAAATCTGTCAGCCCTACAAAACAGGATGGTAACACTAGTGTTAAAAATCCCAGCTCCTCAACAGGTTGACCTACAAATTGCAACTCTAAGGTTGTCTCTATTCTACACAACCTATGTCACCATTGCTGTGCCAGCATCGCCCCCAGTATAGAGACAGCCTACACTGACAGAGTTTTTTCTGTTGGTGTAGTAACTTCACCTCCCCGAACACCATTAGTTATGTTAACAGAAGCACTCTTCCATCTGCATAGTTGCATCTACACTGGCAATTCACACGCTGACCAATGTAACTATACCAATACAACTTTTACGTGTAGACCAAGCACAAAGCAATGTCTTTGCAATTGAATGCTAATATTTTGTGCCATCCTCCACTCATCCTGGAAACTGACATGCTTTTCAGTTCTCACAGGAATGAAACCGGCAGGCAGAATGGTGGGAATAGTAAAGCATGTTTACCAGTAACTGGAACAAATATGTTGTTGAGTTGCATGTATAAAGAGCTGAGATTTTAATACTTTAAAGTTTATCTTTTTAGCTACAACACTTAAAGTCGTGTGTGCGTGGTGTGGGGACTTATCCCTTATAAATATTGTACCTCGTCATCATAAAGTGAGCTCTGGTATCATCTATAGCAGTTGTAGATGTACTGAAGTTGGCGTTAGTTTAGTCCTCTCTCAGATTGTCATGGTATCTAGTGACTTTTTGCTTAATTAAGTTGGAGACTCTGAATCACAGTGCCAGGCTTTTTTCTATCATGTGCTGTCATATTACTCAATGGTAGTCAAGTTAAGAAAATGCAATGGGGAGAGAATGTTAGTTGTGGTATCTGATAGAAACTGTCTAGAAATTACATGTTCAACCACCATAAGATGTAAAGCCCTACCCCTTCTAGAGGAGGGCAGCTAGATATGTGCTGACAAACGCTTCACATGCATAATGGCTGCATCCCATCTGCTTGTTACATCTTGGATTCCTGATAAGGAATTGATTCTAGTAACGAGTGAGTTGTTGCCTTTTGGACTGGCACCCATGCAGTATGTGTGTCCCTAAGATGTTTAGTGGTCATAGAAGAATCTGTTCTTGCCAACATTAGGGTGCTGCAGTTAATAATAGATCTAAAATCCCCTTTTATCCTTGTGTAATGTAGTATATAGAAATACTGATAAACACGGCTCATCTAAAAGCTTTAATTCACCCTGAAAAAAGTCCAGGACATCACGGAGGTGACAAGAAGAATTCACCTGAGTCAGCAAGTTTCTGCAAGGCCCGTGCTCTGGATGTTGAACTTGCTGGCTACTATAGTGGTCATAATACCACACACACACACCCTCAATGTTCCACAGGCGATACTGGTATTCTTGCTGCATTGAGGAAACTAGCTGCTTCCAAGATACTGTGTGTTGTGGCAGTGCAAAGAAAATTTTCAGTATGGAAAGGCCTGCCAAACTACTCCAATCCAAATTGTAGTAACCCTGTTCTTGGGATGAGGAGCCCAAATAAAGGGAAGGGTACTTGGTCTCTCCAGAAGTCCAACTTTATATAAAAGTCCTGCAGATGAGGTCATGTCCAAAATTGGAGTATTCCAAAAGGTGTAGTTCTTAGTCAAGCAGACAGTTAGGCTACCGTCTATTATTACATCAGCAAACTTGGATGGACAGTGTCTCTTCTCAAGAATCAAGAAGACCCGAAGATTCCCAAAAGACACTTATTTGTATCAGGCATGTAAGAACTAATTCCAGGTCCTTCTTCATAGTCCTCCTGATAGGGATTTCTCCCGAGTTTGAGGCCAAGAGAATCTGGGTGATCTAGTAAGCAAGCAAGAGGCCTCTGACTCAGTTCCATGCCGTTTTTCTTTTGTACCTCGAGGCCATGAGAAGAAAAGGAGACAGCACCACAATTGTCAACTGCCATTTCTCTTCTAAGAATTATAGGAAAAAATGAGGACACAGCACCAATCTGCAGTGCTAAAGCAAGAAGTTTTCATTCTAGTGACCCCTTGAGATTAGAGAGAAATCTTATTTCCTGATGCCAAAAGTTAAATGGTATCAAGAGCACTGCCCGAGAGACCAACCTCAATATCTGTCCATGCTGATGGATGATCTGGTGCATTCTAAGGGCCATTCTAAGGGCTATTCTCAGTGCAGCCAAACAAAAGTTCATTTCTAGTCTTGATGTTGAGCATAGGATTCCCATGGAACCACAGAATCAGGTCTCAGGGCTTGATTAACTCAGAAGATCCTATCTTGGTTCCATTTTCAGTGACAACGTACTTAGACACCACCATCTTCATTGGGATTCTAGTAATCACTATCTTGGCTTCATTTCTGAGGACCTCATTTTTACCTTTATGGGACTCAACTGGTGCTCAGACCACGCCTTTAACAGCAATACTCTCTGGCCCTCAAGATCTTATATGCAGAACAGTCATACAATTGTTGTTTGTCTGTGAATCCCCCAAGAGGAGTTATCTATACTGCTAACATCAACACACCCAAGACCAGATACTTGCTCATAACTAAGATTCTTCTTCAAGTGCTTCCACATTAGATGTGTGCACACTGTGTCCACCATTGCCAGAGATTTTCCCTTAGTGGTATCCGTTGGGCCAGCTCTAGTGCCCTCTGGAGCCGTGTGCTCATGCACTGGTATAAGGGGCGCCACAGGCCACTCAGCCTCTCAATTTTCCTTCTTACCGCCCGTGATGTTGCTGGAACGATCCCTCTTGCTTCAGCAAGGCTTCTTCCCAGTGGATTTTGGACTCTGATTCTTAGCCCTTGTTTTAAACATAGCTTTAGTGTATATAGAGATTGTAGTTTAGAGATAGTGTAAATAGTGTAGCTAGGGACTAGTTATCATTGAGGGTCTCTGTACATACTAGGGGCCAGGTATGTGGAGTCCCTGGGCTTCAAACCTTGTGCCTCCTGCAGCAAACCTATGCCCATGAGTGACCCACACTCAAGTTCTTTGAAGTGCTTGCAAGAAACTCATGAGGGACAAGTGCCAGATTTGTCAGGACTTTAGACTCCTCACTAAAAAGGACAGAGAAATAAGCCTCAAGGTTATCCTAATGGAAGCTACTCTCAGACCAACCTCAGAGCAAAGCTGCTCCAATTCTGCACAGAGTACTTTGGCGTCGGTGCAAAGCGCTCCTCTGGCACCATGCTCTTCCCCGCAACGTTCACCATCTCCCAGTGCAAAGGAAGAAGCACAAAAAGCAGCGCACTGACGGTGGGTGCTCACCAGTGCAAAAAAAGACAAGCATGGGGAAGGCAGCACAGTGCGACCCACACCGTGGTCACCAAAGGAGGACTCTTAAGCTGCATGTAGGGTTCCCCCTTCTGAGTCAGACGAAGTCACCCCCCCCATACCCTGTGCATAATTTAAAATTAAAGATAAGCACAACAAGAATAAAGGACAAACCTCAATTCTGGATTTCTTAAAATGTATTCTTCTTTACTCCCAAATTTGCAGATGTCATTTTGCATTGACAGTATTGATCCACTTGTGGCAAATGCCATATTGTTTTTTAATTTCCTATACTTATTACAGATGCATGCTGAATATGATTGGATTATTTTGCTGTATTCATTCATCATTTTTATAAAAAGTTTTCTGTTAACATTTCAGAAAGCAGCCAAGCAAACCAACCACCCGTGCTGCTTCTAAAGGCAACAGCCCAAGTCCAGTTTCTCCTAAAAAACAGCAAAATTCAGCAGCAAAAAAGAGGTCGCCTAGTGAGGCAAAAGTTAGCAAGTCTCCTCCATTGGCACAGTAAGTATGAAAATGGAAGCATCTTTTACTGTTTGTTTTTTGGATGTCATTAAATTGATCCTTTTTTCGGTATCTATAATTTACTACAACGCTGAACTGCAAAGCAAAAAGAAAGGTGGGTTTTGCCTTTCTCTGATATCCCAAAACTGTTTCAAAGGACTTTCCCCATTTTTTTTTCTGTGTATTCTTTTACATTTGAAATATCAGATCTTTACTTCCCATTCTGTGCTGGAGGATCTTGGAAAGTACTTAGGAGAGCCTGATTAACAATGTCACACCAGACTTTAATCTGAGCTGCAATTCTTTGTGGAATAGAGAAGATGCTGGGGCCAGGAGAACTGCAATTCAGGTTTCAGCAGCATGTGACATACTCAGATTCTCCGAAGAGATTCCCTCTTTCTGTCAGATGAACTTGGGAAGGGAGCCTTTGAGATTCTTAATATTTCAAGTTTTAAAAAATGGCACTGGGAGGAGAGGGAAGGAAAGCATTTTTTTCCATTTTTAAGTTTGAGGCTATCTCTATGTATGATATGGGAGCAATAAAGGGCACAAATAATTGTTTACCTCTACAGAAACCCTCTACAGTACTGTTTACCTCTACAATATTCCTCCATCCAGTGTGTGGCATTGGGAGCACGCACACTGCTTAAATAACTTGCAGCAATAGTGACAAGCACATATTGTATACTGACAGTTAGAGGCTGCATTTCAGTTTACATTAAGCACTTTGTGATGGCCAGTAGTTTGGGCCGTGGTCATGTGTGGTTAAGGCTAAGGCATGATTGGCCTACACGTGCATGCACAAAGGGGAATGTGTAAGGTGCCTTTCCATTAAGCCCTTTCCTGCACAAGAGACACGAGTCAGTTGCTGTTCTTTTACTGTCTTGAGTGAAGAAATTTGAACCCTGCTTATGTGTTTCTGGGGCACAAGCCACCCCCCAAACAATGGGGAAGAGAAAGGGACATGGTCCCACCACCTATCTTCTCTGCACCAGCCAATAGAACTGGCTGGCTCTTGAGGGTGAGTATATGTAGCATCCTTCTAAGGCGTGGTGGAGTGAGTATAGTCCCCCTACATGCTGTGCAACTGAGGGAGGTGTTGGGCACTGGGGAGTTGAGACAGCATCTCCTGGCATCTCCCCCTGGAATGGAGAAGTGTGCCTCTAAGCAAGTGTGCCTAAAACCCCTTTGAAAATATAAACTATTATAAAAATTGTAAGCATTATTAATAATTGTTATAACTTCTAGGTTAAAGATACAGACTAGCAAGCGTAAAAGGGAAGCCAGCCCACCAGCGGTACGCAGAAAAGGCCAGCTGAAAGAGGACGAAACGCCATTAAAGAAAACAAAGCGATAATTGTTACCATCTGATAATATTCATGGAAAAGTTGAAAGAAAAGAGAGTGGTCTCTGCTTCTGTTTTGTTGTGTTAAAGCAAAGGGATTTGCATGTGCTTGTTTCTGAGCTCTAAGTTAATAGATGCAGAACTTAAGTTACATTTTAAACAGTTTTATAAACTATTGTTTATACAGAATATTATACAGATTAAAAAATAAGTTTACTTTGTAGCTGAAAGAAAAACAAAATAATTACAGATTTTAACACTGACTCAGAAAGTTGGGATTTCCCAATGTGACATGCTAATACAGATGCTTCCACTCCACCAGGCACCAAGGGCCTACTAATGTTCTTTGTATATAAACTTGTAAAAATAGGTTGTATTTTACTGTGTATGAATCTAATCAATGATGAACACTTTATTTATTGTATGGAGAGGACTGGTCTGTAAACTTTAGTATATACCTTAGGTTTTATTAATGATATTTTAAATTCTATGCAGCCATCAGTAGGAATCTTCTTTTTAGGGCTGTCTAAAACCCAAAGTTCTCTGAAATATGCTCAGACAGTTGGTAAAGTATTCTCTCGCATGTATTAAAGTAGATAAGCATAGTAAAGGGGACTCTCTCTTCTTTTTCTGTTCACATTCATAACTATGTATAAAATAGGCAGTGTCATCTTTCCAGATTAACTTTTCATCTCTGAATTTTGTACCAACCTCAAAGTAGTAAATAGTAGTAGTTTAGCTTTACTCAGACCATTTCAGCCAAAACTACTCTGAAGTACAACGTTTTATTTCACAACTTAACTGTTCTTTCAGTGTTTGTCTTTCAATGAAGAGGGACCCATAGAAGTGATATTTAACTTCAAATAACTATGGAGCTTCAGCATTTTATGTTACATTTTATACACAGGTATTAAAAAAGTAGAACTTGGTGGTATTGCCAGAATCTTTTTTTAATGTATATTAACTCCCGTAAGAGCAAATGTTCAAGTTAAGAAAAGCTTAACTATGTAAAACTTAAGATCAAATTTGTCTCTTGCAATGATATGATGAGTTGCCAAATAATCCGAGATTATTTTAAAATGTTTTGTTCATATTCTTGTTTTATAATTAAAATTAGCATTCTGTTTTGTTTTTTGTTTTTTTACTCGTTATTGTAAGGCGCATATTTCTGTCAGATATTCTACTTGATTTCTTACTGAGATTTTATATATAAATTATAAAATGTTTCCCAAAACCTGAGTTGCGATATTTGTTATCTTTAAATTTCTTAATTGTGTCACTGTATTTGTTTGTACTGTATTTACAATCGACTTGGATGGACTTACTCACATGAGTAATGATTTGCATAATCAGTTCCTTTATAAAGACTCTGTATCACGCCATCTAGGTATCATATATTTACTACAAAAATAATTTGGACAACTCATTAAGTGAATCCATGTCCTGAAATTAAAGAATTCCTCCAGTGAACTGATTGTTATTCAGACTTACCGAATATCCGTAAACTTTTTAAGGTCTGTTTTAGACCCCAGTTCAGCAAAGCATCGAAGCACATGCTTAAGTCCTACTGAAGCCAATGAGACTTGAACACATCCTGAAAGTTAAGCACGTGCTTTGCTGACTAGAGACTGACTGTCTGCAGAATGAGGGCCACAGTGCCCTAAAGACTGATGGAGTGATGCTCTAGCACAGCAATGGAGGAAGCAAGTTGCAAAGACAAGTTTGCCCTCTGTCGGTTCTGGAAAGACAAGTTCCTAGTGGGGCTGAAGGGAATTTGCTGGGGGAGATGGTAATACAAATAAAAAGCTTCTAAATTCATACTTAGATTCCCTAATTGCCCTCAGTTTATAACATTCAGGCCTTTCTACGTTAGCAATTTTAACAATCCCTACATTCCAAAGGGTTGTCAATAAAAGATCACTTGAAGCTGCCATTTCAACAAGCCGTGGAGCAGCAACTGGTGAAACCTACTGTCTCTGCAGAGCAGGATCCCACATAGGAGGAAGCAGCATAGCTAATGTAGGTGATGCACAAAGCAGCTAGAATGAAGTTTGTTGCTGGCACTGGAGTGCTTGAAAAAGCAGTACCTGCTCAGTAGCTGCTTTTCATGCCAGCGGCTTCTCCGATAAGAACATGTTTTCTTAGTGTGTGGGTTATTTTAAATAGCCTGTGACATCCACTCCATATGAAGATGTACACTAAATCACATGTGGTGTGTGTTAAGAATTTTGCTTGAGCAGTCTGAATGCCCCAGTGCTCTCCTGATTTCCCTCAGAATTTCCCAGAAATGTAAGAAGAAGCTGGCCCAGAAGGCAAATGCCTCAAGCATCTAAGCTGGTCATGACTGTATCAATAAGTGTCCACTTTGGTGTGGGTCCAACATAAATCCCACACTTGTACTTTTCAGACCATTAATACTTCAACCAGCTTTACACTCTTGCTACCTTGATCTCCATCAGTGAGGTCTGCATTAAGAAAAGACCACTTTACTCCCAAGCCATCTCTTCTGCCCTTTGCTTCTGAAAGCAAACTGCTGGGATCTCTACTTCCTCCAGACCACTTCATTAGTCACTGTCCTGAGTCCAGGACATTCTGTATGGCTTGTTGTCTTCCTTCCAACACATGGCTTTAGCTGCATTGACTTCAATGGAGTAATACCCACTTATACCAGCAGGACTGAATTTGGCTAGTAGCTTTTAATTCTCTTCCTATCAGAGAGTATGTCTCCACTTTGGGTTTTTTCAATGCACACGTCTTTAAGTGAACATAAGAATGAACAGACTGGGTCAGACCAATGGTCCATCTAGTCCAGTATCCTAAATTTTGGCAGTGGCTGGTGCTAGATGCTTCAGTGGGAGGGAACAGAACAGGGCAATTTATTGATCCAGTCTCAGCTTCTAGCAGTCAGAGGTTTAAGGACACCCAAAGCATGGGGCTGCATCTGTGACATCTTGGATAATAGCTATTGATAGAGCTATCCTCCATGAACTTTATCTAATTCTTTTTTTAACCCCGTTATACTTTTGGCCTTCACAACATCCCCTTGCAATGAGTTCCAGGGGTTGATTGTGTGTTGAAGTACTTTTATATGTTTGTTTTAAACCTACTGCCTAGTAATTTCATTAGGTGACTCCTCACCACCACCATCTAGTTCTTGTATTACATGAAAGGGTAGAAACACTTCCTTATTCACTTTCTCCACACCATTGATGATTTTATAGACTCTCTTTTCTCTTAAATCATCTCTTTTCCAAGCTGAACAGTCCCAGTCTTTTTAATCTCTCCTCATATGGAAGCTGTTCCATACTCCTAATAATTTTTGTTGCTCTTTTCTGCACCTTTTCCATTTCTAATATATTTTTTGAGATGGGACAGCAAGGACTGTACAGTATTCAAGGTGTGGGCGTACCATGGATTTATACAGTGCATTATATTTTGTCATCTTATCTATCCCTTTGCTAATGGTTCCTAACATTTTTAGCTTTTTTGACTGCTGCTACACATTGAGCAGATGTTTTCAGAGAACTATCCATGAGGACTCCAAGATCTTTCTGGAGTGGCAACAGTTAATTTAGACCTCCATCATTTTCTATGTATAATTGGGATTGTTTTCCAATGTGCATTACTTTGCATTAATCAAGATTGATTTTATCTGACATTTTGTTGCTCAATTGCCCAGTGTTGAGCCATCCCTTTGTAACTTTTCAAAGTCTGCTTTGGCCATAACTATCGTGAGTAATTTTGTATTATCTGCAAACTTTACCACTTCATCATTTACCACTCTTTTCAGATCACTTATGAAAATGTTGAACAGTATAGGTGCCAGTACAGATCCTTGGGGAACCTCGCTATTTACCCCTCTCCATTGTGAAAACTGACTATTCCTACCCCTTTCCTGTCTTTTAACCAGTTACTGATCCATGAGAGGACCTTCCCTCTTAGCCCATGACTCCTTACTTTGCTTAAGAGCCTTTGCTGAGGGACCTTGTCAAAGGCTTTCTGAAAATCTAAGTGCACCATTATCCCTTGGCTCCCCCTTGTGCATATTTGTTGGCTTGCTTGAAGCATTCTAATTGGGGCTGTCAAGCGATTAAAAAAATTAATCGCACTGTTAAGCAATAATAGAATACCATTTATTTAAATATTTTAGATTTCTACATTTTCAAATAGATTTCAATTACAATACAATACAAAGTTTACAGTGCTCACTTTATATTTATTTTTGATTACAAATATTTGCACTGTAAAAAACAATAGTATTTTCAATTCACCTAATATAAGTACTTAAACTTTCATGATAAAGAGATTGTACTAACTTACAAATGTCTAATTATGTACAAAAAAATAACTGCACTCAAAAACAAAACAATGTAAAACTTTAGAGCCTACAAGTCCACTCAGTCCTACTTCAGCCAGTTGCTCAGACAAACAAGTTTGGTTACATTTGCAGGAGACAATGCTGCCTGCTTCTTTTTTACAAAGTCACCTGAAAGTGAGAACAGGCGTTTGCATGGCACTGTTGTAACTGGTGTCGGAAGATATTTATGTGCCAGATGCACTTAAGATTCATATGTCTTCATGCTTCAACCACCATTCCAGAGGATATGCTTCCATGCTGATGATGGGTTCTGCTCAATAACAATCCAAACCAGAGCAGACTGATGCATATTTATTTTCATCATCTGAGTCAGATAACACCAGCAGAAGGTTGATTTTCTTTTTTGGTGGTTTGGGTTCCGTAGTTTCCACATCAGAGTGTTGCTCTTTTAAGACTTCTGAAAGCATGTTCCACACCTCATCCCTCTCAAATTTAGGAAGGCACTTCAGATTCTTAAACCTTGGGTTGAGTGCTGTAGCTATCTTTAGAAATCTCACATTGGTACCTGTAGTGGGGCAACTGCCCCACTCCAGTAGGAAGGGGTTAAAAGCAGCCCCGCAGAGGGCTGTGGCTGGGAAAAGCAGTGAGAGCAGCTGACCACAGGTGTGGCCAGTTCAATCAGGGCCCAGCTGGCCCTGATAAGAGGGCTGGTGAGCCAGAAGCTGGAAGGAGTCTCACTCTAGCCCTGGAGTGGGAACGGCTAGCTGCCTGGGAGTAAGGTACCTGAAGCAGAGCAGTGCTGGGGAAGCGCAAAGGGAGCTCCAGCCTGGCAACTCCCCAGGCTGAGGCCTTGGGTAAGGCCAAAGCAGGTACTGGGGCTACAGAGATGTAGCCTGGGGATAGGCAGAGGCAGTTGGTTGTTCTCACTTTCAGCTGATGTAAATCAGAAGCAGGCAGCATTATCTCCTGTAAATGTGAACAAACGTAGCGATTGGCTGAACAAGAAGTAGGACTGAGTGCTAAAGTTTTACATTGTTTTGTTTTTGAGTGCTGTTATGTTAAAAAAAAATCTACATTTATAGATTCCACTTTCATGGTAGAGATTGCACTACAGTACTTGTATGAGGTGAATTGAAAAATACTATTTCTTATCATTTTTACAATGCAAATATTTGTAAACAAAAATAATAAAGTGAGCACTGTACACTTTGTACTCAGGGTTGTAACAAATCAATATATTTGAAAATGTAGAACAACATCCCTTTACAAAAGCCTTGTTGACTCTTACCCATCATATGTTAATCTGTGTCTGATAATTCTGTTCTGTAGATTCAACATATACATAGTTTGACTGCTGTATGAAGGGGCACAGGCTGAAGCCTGTTTCACTGGCTCTCTCTCCCTACCTGGAGTGGTACCTGGGCTGCTGGTGCCGGGGTGGGAGGAGAGGGAGAATGGGCTGGCTTAACTGGAGAGCTCCTGCAGCGAGCTGAGCGTGGGAGTTGTGGCACTCTGCTGCACCAATGCTGCCACTCTGGTGCCGCTACAGCAGCTTTCCTGCTGTCCCCTGCCCCAGTCCCCTCTTCCCTTCCCCCTGTCCTATCCATCACCCTTCCCTACTGCCTTTTCCCCCAACCCCCCTCCTTCCACCATATCCCTGCCCCTCCTCCCATGGGCATTCCCCGTTGTACAGGAAACAGGATGGTGGCCATGCAGGGCACAGCAGCAGACACTAGGACCTGGTGGGAGGTGGCATCCAGCTGCAGTGTCCACCATCAGCAGGAGAAGCAGCTCTGTCTTGCCGGGGAGAGGGACCAAATGAGATGGAAATGTGCTGGGGGGGGGTGCAATGTGGAAAAGATAGAGCCTTCCCACCCCCGACAGGCTGAGCAGAGCAGCTCAGCACTGGCAGAAATCAGGGGTATGAGTGGACATTCACCTGTGATCCCATGCGCACCCTGCCATACCTTTCCTCTCTTTGGGGGGAGGGGGCAATGCCCCTCTGCCTCCCCCACTCTCCCAACTGCACCCATGAGCTTCAAACAATTGCCTGGTACTGAAGTTAGGCATACAGGCGTGTAATTGCCAGGATCGCCTTTGGAACTTTTTTTAAAAATTGATGTCACATTAGCTATCCCCCAGTCATCTCACAGAGATTACATACCATAGATAGTAGTTCTACAATTTCATATTTGAGTTCCTTCAGAACGCTTGGGTGAATACCATCTGGTCCTGGTGACTTATTATGGTTTAATTTAGCAATTTGTTCCAAAACCACCTCTGACATCTCAATCTGGGACAGTTCCTCAGATTTGTCCCATAAAAAGAATGGCTCAGGTATGGGAATCTCCCTCAATCCTCTACAATGAATACTAATGCAAACAATTCATTTAGCTTCTCTGCAATGGCCTTTTCTTCCTTGAGTGCTCCTGTAGCACCTTGATCGTTCATTGGCCCTACTGATTGTTTGACAGGCTTCATGCTTCTGATGAACTTAAAAAAAAATTGCTGTTCAGTTTGTGTTTCTTCTGCTAATTGCTCTTTGCATTCTTTTTTGGCCAGAGCCTCATTATACTTTTACACCTGACTTACCAGAATTTATGTTCCTTTCTATTTTCCTCAGTAGGATTTAGCTTCCAGGTTTTAAAAGATGTCTTTTTTTTTGGTCTCTAACTGCCTCCTTTACTCTGTTAGGCCAGAGTGACATTTTTTTCTTTGGTAGTCTTATTGCTTTTTTAAAAAAATATTATTTGGGGTATGCATGGTGTTTTTAAAATGCTTCCATGCAGTTTGCAGGCATTTCATTCTTGTGATTGTTCCTTTTCATTTCTATTTAACTACCCTCCTCAGTTCTGTGTAGTTCTGCTTTTGGAAGTTAAATGCTACTGTGATGGGTTTATTTGATATCCCCACCCCCTACGAGGTTGTTAAATTTATTACATTATGGTCGCTATTATTGAACGGCTCAGCTATATTCACCTCTTGGACCAAATCCTGAGCTCCACTTAGGACTTTAATCAAGAATTGCCTCTCCTTTGGTGGGTTCCAAGAAGCAGTCATTAATGGTGTCTAGAAATTGTATTTCTACATCTCATCCTGAGGTGACATGTAACCACAGTAAGTGCTTATGCAGCTTCCATACTTCTGCTCTGTGCATCCATTCTAAGCTCTCCACAAATTTCTTCATTGTTTTAGAGGTGGACTTATTTTAATTGATTCTACACTGGCTACTGAAGCATTTCAGACAACTGCCTTAATGACAACTCCTCAGGCCTGTTTACAGTTCTATTGTGTCAGCTTGTAGTTTAAATTCACAGGAAACATCCCCATCAGCTAACCTGAGTTTCTGCAGATCATGGCAGCTCCTTGAAGTCCTAGTGCTTGCTTACTCTAACAAGTCCTAGGGTGTCCTTGTCCCATCTGTTCACTTCACACTCCAGCCACTCCTAGAACATTCTAATTTTTTCCCATTTCTAGCCACATACAGATTCACCCTTGAAACAACTTAACTAAGGATGAGATGGATTTCCCATCACTAAGTCTTTAAATCAAAATTAGGGGTAACATTTTCAAAAGCTAAGTGATTTTGAAGTCTAAGTCCCCTTTTCAAATGTGATTTAGACACTTAGCCAAAGACTCATTGACTCCTTTTGAAAAATTTACCTTAGATGGCTATCTGAAAGGTAAGCTCTAGCTTAGTTCACATTGGCAACCCTTGATTAGGGGTCAAATATTTTGTGATCCCCTTACAGTTACTCTGACATTTATAGTAAGAAGGATAAAAGTCTACATAATGTGTGGGTGGTTTTGAGATGCTGACAGAAAATTCTTGACCTTGAAGGGTAAGGATAGGGGAGGGAGTTCAGGGAGCAAGATTTCCTTTGTTTTACATTGTAATAAACATTTTAAACATCTCATAACCTACCAGTTGAGTAACATTGCTCTAGCTCCTTCAGAGGTTATGGGCTTGATGCAGGAATTACTGGGTGAAATTTTATGGCCTATGTTATGCAGGAGATCAGACTACATCATCATAATGGGAAAACACCACAAGCACGATTCAAAGTCATGTAACCATCAGCAAACACCCAACCCACAGTACATTGGGCAGTGTCCTTTGCCTCAGTTTCCCACTTTGCAGTGAGAAAGTCCACTGAACAAATAGCCCTTTAACACACCACTTCCCTTTCCCTTTGCTGCACCCCACTCACACTTGGTTGTCCTTGGTCAGTGAAGACTCAGACTTTAGAGGTGCCTTCTGATGGGTTCACGTCCCACCCCTGAAAAGGGGCAGGTAGCATCAAGCAACGCCTCCACTGCTGCCACCATCTCTGCAAATGGCTCATTGCTGCCTCTCTCTCTGCTGCCCCTGGCCACTTGCTGGTGCTATTATCTCTGTCACCACTGGCTGCTCGCTGCCACCTCTGCTGCTGCTATCATTGCCACTTCTGCAATACTGTGTTCTGAGGTTTCACCATTTAGTCCAGCTCTCAGTGATTTCACTTGGTAATGGGAACTTCTCTGATGCTGCCTCTTCACTGTAACACTGTACCCACACCATGTCTAAACCTGAGCTCACAGACCTGCTCATCAGAGAATTTAGCTCTAGTAATCACTGAAAGGAAACAAGGGTGCTCAGTTGGGTCCCATCAGTTCTATCTTTAACCACAGAAAAGGGAAGAGTTAAATAGTAGCTCTTCAGACACATGCCACAACTTCTGATAGAAACATCTCCTCCCCGCTTATCTTCACTAGGATTTGGCTTCCCTACCCCCAGCTTAGCAAGTGAAGTTCAGTTTAGGGTGACACCCTCAATCAGGGCATACTAAGCACAGTTCTGCTGCCCTTTACTCGTACAATAAGGATAACAACATTTCATTACCCTTGCACTCAGTACTAAAAAGAATTATAACCCAAACCCAGCCAAAACTGATCATTTTGGCAAAGCAGTTCCATCTGCTGAACACCTAGGTAGAGTAGGTGTGGCCATGCAAATACGGTCTGCTCCTCTTTCCTCCAGTTCATCATTACAAGTAAGGGGCGAGTGCATTCAGAGCTGCTTACACATACATAAGGCAATATATTTTTTTAATGGGGCACTGTAAGGTTTTTTACCAACCATGAGTCAGGTTCAGAGCTGTGTGCTGCCCTTGTAAAAGCTGATGACATCACTAGAGCCATGAGGGGCTGGAGCTTCTAATACACTAAGGAACAGCATTTATACATGACTCCAGCTAAACCAAGTACGAAGTGCGGTTCTTACCTGGTGCAGCCCAGCAGTAGGGATGGGGGCCAAACTGAATTAGAACCACATTTTAACATGTTCTAACACTTGGTTTTAACACAGTTTGGCCCCTTCCACACTGGCTGGCCACACTATGGGAAGAACTGGTTTAGCTGGAACCATAGTAAATACAATTTCTAAAAGCACTGTGAAGGCCAGTTTATCATAGCCAGGGCACATCATCAATCAGTGGGTGGAACTGCAGCCCTCCTCTTGCTTCAGGTGTTAGGGATCTAATCAAGCATAGCAGGGGAATGGCAAATGTATTGCTTTTATTGTCGGTTCAGTAACTTAACTCTTTAATGATGGTTCAGTGCTGAAAGACCAGCCTCCATTTTTCTAGATTTTTATTGTGACTGTCACATTATGCAATAATTTATCTTTAAATGTCAAAGTTTATTAAAATGAATGAAGAAGAAGAAATACAGGAAAGGGGAAATGGTTAACAATCACAGTCATAATAATCTGTCACCATTTCCAGTGTGTAAGCTTAAAAATGTCAAAATTAAATACTCGTTTCTTGTTCAAAGCCCAAAGCAAGCAGAGATCTGGAATGTGGTTTTCTTTTGAGACAATGATAGTCTCACTCTATTCTTTTAATATAAACAAATGCTAAGAATTGCTTAATAACGGGTTTAACTCTATTCTGCAAGGATTTCTCAGACTAAGTAAACAGGTAAGGCCATTTAAAAAAAAAAATCCATTGAACCAGTGATAAAACTTCTTTCAACTGAATTTGAACTTAGCACTCTCCTCTGCCCGAAGTCTTGTATACTTACGAAACACCCTTTACTAAGTCTGAATCAAAGTAAAGTGAGGATCTTGCATTCCTGGATACTGTGGAGAAGAGGCAGTTCCCTTCTTGAATCATAGCCAGTGTTGGAATGGAGAGGCAAGTACCTACAGAGAAAGCAGAAGAGAGGGGCCTCTGCGGGTGGTCTTGCAGTGGTGGCTCACCACAACCATTAGGGCCTAGATAAGGGGTTTGGAAGCACTACCACTTCATGCTTTTTTCTCTGGTATGTCTGGTTTCCTCCCTGTTTGGCCTGCCTCATGCACTTTTTGCTGCTTCTTGTGCTTCAATTTAGTGGGTCTTCTAGGGTTGTCTAGGATCCCATTCCATAATATATAACATGGTAGCACACTACAGAAAATTCATATACAGGGGGAAACAGAGGAAAGCCAGGGCCAGCCCTCATCCCCACAAATCCTCAGTTCCTGTGCCTGCTAGACCCACTGATCTCCAGCACTGTCCCCCCCACCCCCACCCCAGACAGATCTGTAGAAATAAGTTATATTGGCAATGGGTGCCCTGCCAGCCAGGATATAGACCCACGGGTCAATGAGATCTATGGTTAATCTACCACTGCTTGGAGGGGTTCTGGAATGTAAAGACTCCAGAGAATTTCTCTGTAGTCCTGGAGACCGGTTTGAAGCCGATCTCGGCAGCCCTGCTCAAGACAGCTGGAATCCCTGACGTGGTAGGAAGTGAAGGCATCAAAGACTGGCTGAACTGGAGATGAGACTCTTCCCAGGCACTAAGTGAAGTGGGTTGAAATAGTCAAGTGAAAAAATGTACATTCCAATCCAGAGCAATTAAACTGGAAGCTACAGGCTGGATGGTTTAAGCAGTGTTCTTTAATGCTTGCTCTTATGCTGAAGTGAAGGAACACCATTATTTGAAAAGAGACTGATGTTACTTACCTTACAGGATGAGTTTCTGAAGGTTCCTTTGTCCAAACTGTATGTGTGTGTGTTTCTCATATGCACAAGCCTGGATCCTTTAACCACAAATGTCCAGTGGGACTGCATCTGTGCCCTGCACCTCCTTGTATTCCCTACAGCAAGAGTATAAAGCACCAAGCAACCCTATTCACCACTCAGTTCCTTCACTAGTACAGAAAATCCAGAGGAGGACTCCATATAGGTGGGGAAGGAAGGCTGGTCTGGGAGCCAGGAAGACAAAGGCATTTTGCAGACTTCCAGTTACTATGAGGTAAGTAGTCTCTCTTTCTTCTTTGAGAATTTGTTTGTCTATACTCTGCTTTAACTCCTCATTGGGAACAGAACACTGGACATTTCACGTTCACATTGGTAGCAAACAAGTCTATCAAGGGAACTCCCCATTTTAGGAATACTTGCATAAGAACATAACACAAGAATGGTCATGCTGGGATGGACCAATGGTCCAGCTAGCCCAGTATCCTGTCTTAGACAGCAGTCAGTGCCAGATGCTTCACAGAAAATGAACAGAACAGGGCAATTTCAAGTGATCCATCCCCTGTTGTCCAGTCCCAGCTTCTGGCAATTGGAGGTTTAGGGAGACCCAGAGCTTAGGGGTTGCATTTATGATCATCTTAACTAATGGCCATTGATGAACCTATCCTCCATAAACTTATCGAATTCTGTTTTGAACCCAGTTATCTTTTGGACTTCACATCCCCTGACAATGAGTTCCATAGGTTGACTGTGCATTGTGTGAAAAAGTACTTCCTTATGTTTGGTTTAAACCTACTGCCTAGTAATTTCATCTGGTGACCCCTGGTTCTTGTGTTGTGTAAAAGATTAAATCGCACTTCCCTGTTCACTTTCTCCACACCAGTCATGATTTTATAGACCTCTACCATGTTCCCCCTCTTAGTTGTCTTTTTTGTAAGATGAACAGTCCCAAACTTTTTAATCTCTCCTTGTATGGAAGCTGTTCCATACCCCTCATTTTTGTTGCCCTTCTCTGCACATTTTCAATTCTAATATATCTTTTTTGAGATGAGGTGACCAGAACTGCATGCCGTATTCAAGGCATGGGTATACCATCGATTTATATAGTGGCATATTTTCTGTCTTATCTCTTTCCTAATGGTTCCTATTATTCTGTAAGCTTTTTTGACTGCCATTGTACATTGAGTGGATGTTTTCAGAGAAATATCCATGACGACTCCAAGATCTCTTGCTTTAGCTAATTTAAATCCTATCATTTTATATGTACAATTAGGATTATATTTTCCAAGGTGCATTACTTTGTACTTATCAAAGCTGAACTTCATTAGCCATTGTGTTGTTTAGTCACCTCATTTTGTGAGACCCATTTGTAACTCTTCACAGTCAGTTTTGAAATTAACTATCTTGAGTAATTTTGTATCCTCTGTAAATATTGCCACCTCATTGTTCAGGTCATTTATGAATATGTTGAACAGAACAGGTCCCAGTACAGAGGCTTGGGGAATCCCACTATTTACCTCTGTCCATTGGGAAAACTGACCATTTATTCTGGCCCTTTTTTCCTATCTTTTCACCAGTTGATCTAAAGACCCCATTATTGAACCCAGGCCCACTGGCAGCATCAAGGAGTAATGGTCTCAAGTTGCAGTGGGGGAGGTTTAGGTTGGATATTAGGAAAAACTTTTTCACTAGGAGGGTGGTGAAGCACTGGACTGGGTTACCTAGTGAGGTGGTGGAATCTCCTTCCTTAGAGGTTTTTATGGTCAGGCTTGACAAAGCCCTGGCTGGGATGATTTAGTTGGGAATTGGTCCTGCTTTGAGCAGGGGGTTGGACTAGATGACGTCCTGAGGTCCCTTCCAACCCTGATATTCTATGATTCATCCTTAGATGCTGTGCCACAGTTGTACACTGCTGCCCCGACCAACAGCCCTAATGCTAAAGGCCTACAGATCCACAGCCGCTACACTCCAGCCCCTGACTAGGTGGACAGGCAGCATGGCATTGGGTACCTAGACTATAAAAAGTCCCCAACTGGAAGAGGAAACTCTTTGAGCAACAAACCATTGCCTGCGGCTGCTGCCTAGACCACCTTGCCTTGCCACTTTGCCTGATCCTACATTGATACCATGCTGCCTCCCCTGATCCTGCCTTGTTACCCTGCTGCCATGTCTGACCTCGCCTCCCCAACCCACTGACCCAGCCCTTTGGATTGGATCTTCCAGCTACTGACCCCTGCAAGAACACTGACTTTTGCCCTGGACTGCCTCTGAGACAGATTGACTTGTCAGCAACCCGACCACCCAGGCACACTTGAATACTGCTTTAGACTGTACTCTAGCCCAACGGGCATTACTGTTACTGATTCAGGAGAGAAGCTTCCCACTTATCCTATGACTGCCTACTTTACTTAAGAGTCTTTGGTGAGAGACCTTATCAGAGGCTTTCTGAAAGTCCAAGTACACTATATCCATTGGATCATCCTTGTCCACACCCTTTGATAATTCCAATAGATTAGTGAGGTATGATTTTCGTTTACAAAAGCTACGTTGACTCTTTCCCCAGCATATCATATTCATCTATGTATCTGATAATTTTATTCTTTACTATAGTTTCAACCAACTTGCCTGGTACTGAAGTTAGTCTTACTAGCCTGCAAATGCCAGGATTACCTCTGAAACCATTTTTAAAAGTTGACGTCACATTAGCTATCCTCCAGTCATCTGGTACTGAGGCTGATTTAAGCAACATACCGCAGTTAGTAACATAAGAACAGCCATATTGGGTCAGACCAAAGGGCCATCTAGCCCACTATCCTGTCTTCCAACAGTGGCCAATGCCAGGTGCCCCAGAGGGAATGAACAGAACAGGTTATTATCAAGTCATCCATCCCCTGTCACCCATTCCCAGCTTATAGTAGTTCTGCAATTTCACATTTGAGTTCCTTCAGAACTCTTGGGTGAATACCATCTGGTCCTGGTGACTTATTATAGTTTAATTTATCAATTTTTTCCAAAGCCCCCCCACCCCCTTACTGGTATCTTGATCTGGGACAATTCCTCACCTAATTTGTCACCTAAAAGTAATGGTTTTAGGTGTGGTAATCTCGCTCAGATTCTCTGCACTGAAGATCAATGTTGTGATAAATGAGGAGGGGGGAGCTCCCTTTTATGGACACCCAGCCAGCCAGTTAGCTACAAAGTCCCTATTAGTAACTATTCTCTACTTGCTTCACCTGTAAAGGGTTAAAAAGGCTCATAGAGATAAAAGAAAGGGAGTTGGCACCTGATCAAAAGAAAGAGCCAATGGGAGGGCTAGAACTTTTTAAAATGGGGGGGGGAGGGAATTCCCTTTTTCTGTTTGTTGTTGTTCTCTGGAGAGAGGGGACAGAGCAGGACAGGGTTGGAGCTATGCTGTAAAAGGCTTTAAAACCAGGTCTGAAAAGCATCAAATCATACCTCAAACCTACTTATCTGAAACCCCAGATATGTAAGTAAATCAGGGAATGTCTAGCAAGACACGATTATGGTTATTTCTTTCATTTCTTATTGGCTTGTGGACTCCTCTGTGCTAACCCCAGATATTTTTGTTTTGCTTGTAACCTTTAAGCTGAACGTCAAGAGAGGTATCTTGATGCTTAATTTTTGTAATTTTTTTATTATTATTAAAGATCTAGTAAAAAGCCTAAATTCCAGATTAACAAATGTATTTGGGCATAAGCTTTCGTGGGCTAAAACCCACTTCATCAGATGCATGGAGTGAAAAATACAGTAAACAGAATGTATATTATAGCACATATCCAACTTTTCATGTACTATAATATATATTCTGCTTACTGTATTTTTCACTCCATGCATCTGATGAAGTGGGTTTTAGCCCACGAAAGCTTATGCCCAAATACATTTGTTCATCTCTAAGGTGCTACAGGGACTCCTCGTTATTTTTGCTGATACACACTAACAGGGCTACCACTCTGAAACCTACTTTCCAGATGTATTTTCTTTCTTTTTGTTTTTAATAAAATTTACCTTTTTTAAGAACAGGATTGGGTTTTGTGCATATGTTGTTTAATTAGCTGGTGGCAACAGCTGATTTCCTTTGTTTTTCTTTCTCAGCTCCTCCCTGGAGGGGGGTTGAAAGGGCTTGAGGGTACCCCACAGGAAGGAATTCCCAAGTGTACCTTTCTGGGTTCTCTAAAAAGGTGGGGGAGAGTTGCACTTGGGTGGTGGCAGCATCTACCCATCCAAGCTCAGAGAAAAACTGTAACCTTGGGAGTTTAATACCAGCCTGGAGTGGCCAGTATTAATTTTTAGAATCCTTGCGAACCCACACCTTCTGCATTCAAAGTGCCAGAGTGGGGATTCAGCCTTGACAAATGTAAATAATTCATTTAGTTTTTCCACAACGGCCTTGTCTTCCTTGAGGGCTCCTGTAGCACCTCAGTCATTCACTGACTGTTTGGCAGGCTTCCTGCTTCTGATGTATTTAAAAAAAAAAACCATGCTGTTAGTTTTTGTGTCCTTAGCTAGCTGCTCTTTCATTTTTATTTATTTATTTATTTATTTATTTTTGGCCTGCCTTATTATACTTTTACAATTGACTTGCCAAAGTTTATACTTTTTATTTTCCTAGCTAGGATTTAACTTCCAATTTTTGAAGGATGCCTCTTTGCCTCTAACCACCTCTTTTACTCTATTCTTTAGCCAGGGTGGCATTTTTGGTCCTCTTACTGTTTTTTTCCCCTGTATTTTGGGTATACATTTAGTCTAAGCCTCTTTTATACTGTTTTTAAATTATATCCATGCAGTTTGCAGGCATTTCACCCTTGTAACTGTTCCTTTTCATTTCCATTTAACTACCCTCCTCATTTTTGTGTAGTTCCCCTTTTGAAGTTAATGCTACTGTGGTGGGTTTCTTTGGCATTTTTCACTCTACAGGGATGTTAAATTTAATTTCATTATAGTTGCTATTACTGAGTTCAGCTATAGTCACCTTCTATCTTGGACCAGATCCTATGCTCCACTTAGGACTAAATCAAGAAGTGCCTCTCCCCTTGTGGGTTCCAGGGCAAGTTGCTCTAAGAAGCAGTCATTTATGATGTCTAGAAATGTTATCTCTGCATCCCATCTTGAGGTGACATGTATCCAGTCAATATAAGGATAATTGAAATCTCCCATCTCTGTTGTGTTTTCTGCCTTTGTAGCCTCTCTAGTTTCCCAGACCATTTCACAATCACTGTCACCATCCTGGTCAGGTGGTTGGTCGTACATTCCTACAGCTATACTCTTATTGTTCAAGCCTGTAATTTCTATCCTTAGGTAGTCTGACACAATTTGATTCATTTAAGATTTTTGTTTTATTTCACTCTATGCTTTCTTTCACATATAATGCCACTCCACCACCCTGGAATTACTGTCCCCCATTGATTAACCTCATTTTACCAAGTTTCTACAATGCCTATTATATCAATATCCGCATTTAATACCAAGCACTCCAGTTCACCCATCACAGTATTTACATTTCTAGCATTTGTATATAAGCACTTTTACATTTTGCCAATATTCATTTGCTTACCTTCATGTGTATATTTAAATGGGACTATTTTACATTTGACTGTTCTTCATTAGCTTCTATCTGTACTTTATTAACTTCTTCCCTATACTCTTTGCTAGGATATAGAGTTCTCCCTTTAATGAATACATCTCCAAGGGATGTCTCTGTGTGATTCATATGTGCTTCTGCATTTGTCAGCTTTCCCCCAGCCCTTAATTTTAAAGTGCATCTAAAACCTTTTTAAATTTTACATGCCAGCAATCTGGTTCCATTTTGATTTAGGTGGAGTCCAGCCTTCCTGTATAAGCTCCTCCTTTCCCAAAAGTTTCCCCAGTTCCTAATCAACCTAAAACCCTCCTTCCTACACCATTGGGTTATCCATGAATTGAGACCCTGCAGTTTTGCCTGTCTTTCTGGCCCTGCACGCGGAACTGGGAGCATTTCAGAAAATGCTACCATGGAGGTCTTGGACTTTAATCTCTTTCCTAGCAGACTAAATTTGGTCTCCAGAACCTCTCTCCTACCTTTTCCCAAGTCATTGGTACCTACGTGTGCCACAACCACTGGCTCCTCCCCAGTACGGCACATACATCTGTCAAGATGTCTTGTAATGATCCACAACGTTTGCACCAGGCAGTTCTCCCAGTCTTCAAAAACCCAACTATCTAGATTTCTAATAATTAAATCCCCCATTACTATTACCTGGCTTTTCCTAGAAACTGGGCTTCATGCCCCAGGAGCAGTATTCTCAGTGTGAGGATACCATGACATCACCTGGAAGGAGGGTCCCAACTACAGGATTGTTTCCCTTTATTCCAGCTTGATCTTCTCCTTCCCAGAGACTTTCAGCCTTCTCAACAGCACAAAGGCTGTCAGACTGGAGGTGGAACCGCTCTATGATATCCCTGAAAGTCTCCTCTGTGTACCTCTGTCTCCCTTAGCTCCACCAGTTCAGCGACTTTGGTCTCAAGAGCCCATATGGTCTCTCTCTGAGGGCCATGAGTTGTTCACATCGAATGCACACATACAATTACCAGCCTGGTGGGCAGGTGATGTAAGTGCTGCAGTCAGTGCAATAAACTGGGTAACCCCTACTCTGCGGCTGGACTACTGCCTGCATTATTTTTACTCTTGAAGGGTTCTTTTTGTGTCTGTTTGCTTGTTTTGGGGGGAGGCAGTGCCGTAACAAGGGCGAAGCGAGTGAAGCACTTGCCTCGGGTGCACAAAGGGGAGGGGCGCAATCACCTCCTCTCCGCCTCCTCCCCTGAATGCTCTGCCCCTGCTTCTCCGAGCCCCCC
>NW_020664417.1:76526346-76536413 GCF_002925995.2 Terrapene triunguis
GCAAAAATAGCTAGTTACGGCTCTGGAGGGAGGGATGTTATTGGCCTAAGTTTTTAGAGTATGTTTGTTATGTGTATCTGCCTCTCATACGCCCCTTTTAAACTGCCTTGCAAAACTCCCCTGTTTGCTGCTCCTGTTCGCTACCTCCTCCAGTCTAGGAGGTGGGTTTTTAAAACCCTATTTTCCCTGAGTTAGTCTTGCTCCCTTGTCAAGACATTCTTAAGGTTTTCGGGATCAAAGGATAGCAGGCTAGAGCTTTGTTAGTAAGATCTCAGAGTATGTCTACACAGCAAAGAAAAACCCAGAGGTGAAGAACATGTGACACACTGTAACCCGATCCTGGATCTTTTGGATAATTTCTTGCGATCGGTATGCACTTACAAGGGGTAGCCACTGGTGGATCTTAGACTCTTCTGTTGTTATTGTCTATGTATTTATTACTGAATATGAATATTAAAGATGATGCAAAACTGAATCTGAGATGATTACAAGACTGACCATGTACTTAACATCTTTCATACAAAAATCTGAAATCCCCTTACAAACATTAATTAAACTTCATAACACCTTGTGAAGTAGGCAAGTCCAATATTGTTTTACTTACAAGTAAAATAAGGTAAAGACCAGTTAAGTGATTATGCCATGGGAAAAACTCCCATTGGTTTTAATTACATAACTAACTGTCATAGGAGAAAGATGAATTCTCCTTCAGAATATAGAAGACAAATATAAAAGAGAGATGAAGGTGAGGCATTAATTGATTGTTGCAATAGAAACAAAGAGGAAAGAAGACTGACTTCAGTGGGAGTTTTGCCTAATTGAAGATTGTAGCATCAGACTAACAAGAACATTTTTGATAGCATAAGAGCCTTGCATAGGACAAATGAATTTCCTTTAATGCAGTGGGGATACATTAAAATTTGAAAGTCTTAATAAATTATATAAGAGGAGGTGTTGCCCAGTAGGTACAGTAGATACTGGAAGCCATTCTATTCTTGACTCTGTCACATACTTGATATATGACTTTGGACATTAATCTCTCAGTGCCTCAGTTGCTCTACTGTTAAAATGGGAATAATTATACTAACCTTCCTTTAAAGCATCTTGAGGCCTACACATGGAAATTTAAGTCCAGAAGCAAAGTATTGTAATATATTATTTCATAAAAGGGTTATAAAGCTTAATTACTATTTACAAGGTGCTCCCAGGTCTTGGGATAAGCATGCTATGTCGTTATTATTAACAATTATAGCCAAACTTCTGAAAGATGTACAGAGTGTAACAGACAAAGATACATCAATTCATTTCAGCACTAGGGGCAATAAGTGAGGGGAAAAGGCTGACTAGAATGAGAGTTTTGCCTGAACATGTAATGCAGAATTGGGCCCTTATTGAGTCAATATCCCATTGCCTTTTGGTGACACTGTATAAGTGGTGGAAGTAAATGTGCATCTCTATTTTTTTCCTGGGAGTTATTCAGATAATTTTAACTAAGTATTTTCTTTGTCTCCTTTTCATGGGCAGGGGGAGGGGTGTGTTAAGGGAGATTAACTGTGAAGCCATTTGCAAAGTGCTGACATTGTGGGTTTTTTCAGTATTTTGCATGCCAGGATTCCACTTTTTACTCCAAAAATGAGGTTACAACAGGAGTTTTAGTTTGTTTCCAGGAGCAGCGGCTATGAGCATTTAAACGGGGCCAAATAGCGTCACCCTGCAACAACCAGCAAGATTCAGACATTACTTTCAGTTTGGTTGTAA
The DNA here is from genome assembly GCF_002925995.2 of Terrapene triunguis. Taxonomy (NCBI): domain Eukaryota; kingdom Metazoa; phylum Chordata; order Testudines; family Emydidae; genus Terrapene; species Terrapene triunguis. The sequence continues at coordinate 76,528,105 of NW_020664417.1, forward strand.
ACTTTATAGGAATGTTTGCATTTGTGTCTCCCAGTCTTAAAGGAACATAGCCTTTTCCCCATATAAGGAAAATGAGAAGAGAAGCAGATTACAGTCCTGCGATTAAAACCTACCAACGCTAATTTGGTAAGTATATTCTCAGCAGTTGATAAGTTTAAAATTTCTAATTTTTAATATTAAATTTGTGTTTCAAGTTTAATATTAAGAGGAAAATACTTGCTTTGTTTAAATGTAATTCTAAAAATCATGATAATCTTTCTATTAATATTAAGGAGCCTTTCCTGCAGCCACTAAAGTAAATAAAACATACCAGTGACAACAATGGCAGGAGCATAAGGTTCTTGCTTTTGTAAAAGCAATTTGAGCACGTTGGTACTGCAACCATTAATCATGCAAGAAGACCAACTAATACACAAGTAAGAAATCTTTGTTGTAACTTACTTAAACAATATACATACTACTATCACCATGCATTTCAATGATTTTTTTATCAAATGTAATCCTATCCTATTCAGAAGAGGCTGACCTGATGGTTTCTTGTGAAATTGGTGTTCTGTCCAGAACTCTTTACATTTCATAGACTGCAAAACCTTAAAGGAGCACAGTCATGATAAAAGTAATGTACTAGTAGGTCAGTGGCTCTCTAACCTTTCCAGGCTCCTGTACCCCTTTCAGGAGTCTGATTTGTCTTGTGTACCCCCAAGTTTCACCTCACTTAAAAACTACTTGCTTACAAAATCAGACATAAAAATATAAAAGTGTCACGGCACACCATTACTGAAAAATTGCTTACTTTCCCATTTTTACCATTAATTATCAAAATTAATCAATTGGAATATAAACATTGTACTTACATTTCAGGGTATAGTATATAGAGCAGTATAAACAAGTCATTGTCTGTATGAAATTTTAGTTTCTACTGACTTTGCTAGTGCTTTTTACGTAGCCTGTTGTAAAACTAGGCAAATCTCTAGATGAGTTAATGTACCTCCTGGAAGACCCCTAGAGGTTTGTGTACCCCTTGGTGAGAACCACTGTACTAGATCATCCCCTCCACTCAGAGTCAGAAGTGGCCTTGTCTTCCCCAAACCCCATGAAAGACCTTCCATGAGACTCTGTAGGGATCCATACATGTACAATCAGGAGGAGGTAACCTGGGAGTAGGGTTTGGGAGACAGCTGCTCTTCAGGGGAAATCTCACCTCAAATTAATGATCCCTGGGCAGAATTACTTAGGAACTGTCCCCCTCCATGCTTTGGAACCACCATGGATGGAGGGAGAGCACTTGGCAGCACATCTCAGTTGCAACTGTGCTTCTGACTGGACTGGGAAAGGGCTGTAAGGGACAGGAAGCCAGTGTAGAAGCACAAGCGTTCACTGAGGATGTTCCTAGCTTCTGGAATTCCTGAAATCTACATGGGTCTTGGGAGAACCACTGGGTTTGGGGGGAACAAATCCCCAACTGGTTCCCCAGGTGGCCAAACCCTACCTCCCCAAGGGAACAATGTCAGGGAACCTCTACAAGGTTTCCTGTCCTTATACAGTTTACTCCCATGTAAAGGATGATGTAGCTCCATTGTAAAACGTTATCTGTGAGACTCATAGCACCTTACCTTTTTAAACAGGAGAATGTTAAACATCTAATTTGCTTTTCCTCCATTTATGCAATGTGTGTGTGTGTGTGTGTGTGTGTGTGTGTATTTCCTTTGCATTTCACTTACCTTGGACAGTGAAAACAAGCAGGTCATTTCTGTTTGGGTTTCCAACACCTCAGGGGATTTGTTTAAAAAGAAAAAAAAAAGATTTGTTTACATTTTTAAAGCCATTTACACAACTGTATTAATATGAAGGACCCCAGGCTAAAAGAAGTAGGCCCTGTGCAAGTATTTAGTAAAAGACATTTAAGGCAGCAGCTCAGAATGGGCTAGGGGCCTGGACATGAACCCATGCACAGGTTTCAGATTAGTGGGTAAAGACTTTTAGCTACTCAGTGGATTCCAGACTGCTTCCCATGCTGTGTAATAATTATCAGTATTATTATTTTCCCCATCCCCCATGGGTTCTTTCGTGTGACCCTCTCTAACTGACGGCTGGTTAGTGCTCCTCAAATGCAGGCATGTTGGATAAGTCCTGCTCACTTTACCACAAGTATTCCCATCGAAGTTAGGGAATGCTTAAGTAATGAAGGTTGACCAGATAGTTGTATGCCTTACTTATGTCACATTTCAGGAAGTATGCACTTTGACCATTCTCCAGTTCATACCATTTTGTCTCCCCAACATGCCACAACATTGAGAGGAGCTTGTGGGCCATCATTCTGAGTCTGAGCCTACTTTCTCTTCTGTCCTAGAGGAAAGACTCGCAGCTTAAGAAAGGAGCAATTCATCTGAAATAAGGACACTTCTAACTACTCAGTAGGTAGTTTAAAGGAAAAATGCCTGGTTTCTCCCAGGCCTCTGATATAACTCAAATTTGGGCTATTTTGGGCCCTATCCTGTTACCTTTACTCACACTGGTCATCCTTACTCACTCACACCAGTTTATACTGATTCAATATTTAAATTGTCCAAAACTTGGTTTAAAAACTTACATTAAAAATATATCAGCACTGCACCCACTAACAGGCATGTCCTTCAGAGCATAGACTTTGTTACTGAATGTTAGACTACTGCCGTGTTCCTGAACTACTTCTCTGTTTAATTAATAATCATGATCAAGATTGTTTTCAGCCGAGTTACTTAACAGAGCAGCAACACAGCCATGAGAGAGTGAGTACTGATACAGAACTGCCTGTAGGTGGCGCAGCCTGTCTATTTGTAGTTGTAGACCTGTTTACAATTGAGTGTTTTTACGGTTCATAATATTTAAGATCTACTATCCGAAAGCTATTTTTCCTCATATTTCTTGACATGATCTGAAAGAGAGAAGAAAAACTGTAGGGAAAATAGATGATCCATTCGCTGAAATTAATATGCAAAAGTTTCTGATACAGGAGATAGAGATGGAGCTGTATAAATTAAGCCCAAATAGAAGAATACAAAATAATTTCCTGTGAAGAACTAACAGGTAGATCTAAAGCATCACACTTTTAAAACAGATATATAATATACACAAAGATTTGCTATCTGCAAGTCAGCTGTATAAAATGGCAACTCAAACAAAATACTTGTTTTCTATTTTTAAGGGGAAATCAAAGTCCTATAAAACACTTACTGATGGATTGAGGGAGATGTGGAAATTGTCACTTCCGGGACATTCGTATGTTACACTCTGACCTATCAATTAAACAACATTGTAAATCTTTCGTTATTGCTTACCTTTCTTCTACAGAGGAGATTTATATATTTTCCTCTTTCTCTCTCAGATATTATCAGGGAGTAATTATTTGTAAGTGTCCTGGTCTTTTGGTGAATAATTCGATCGTGCGGTGAGTTCAAGGTTACTATGTGAAGCAATTTATCTCTGCAAAACAATAAGACGATTTGTAAAGGACAGCAGCAAATATGGTTAGATCTACAAGAATGTTTCTGTGCAGGATGGATGGCTCTAGAAAAAAACGTTATTTCTCGGTATACAGAGGCATTTCACTGGATCATTGAAAAAATGACTTAAAAATGATTTTAGCAAACTATTAAGTGAGCATTGCATCTGATTAGAAGGCTCGGGGCTGATGATAATTAGAAGAGATTATTTGTAACGAATCATGACAAACTTGGGGGGGGGGGAATGAACTTTTTGCAAGTCAGAATAAAAGCGATTTCTGGCACAGACGTTCCAATCAGCTGCAGTGAATGTGTGTTGCAGACAAGCGATCCTCTCTCTCTCCTTCCCTCGCCAGCCGGATTGACTGTGCGTCTCCCTAACTTTGCTCCAGTGGGATGTCTGGTGTAGGGCAGGGGTACGCAGGGCTGCCTGGGGAAACCCCCCAATACAGACTCTCACCCTTTGAATGCTCGGATCTGAGTTCGGGCAGCGCTGAAGCCGTCAGTCTGGAGTTTGAGCCCCGGTGGCAATTGCGCTTACAGGTCATAAACTATCAGTCTCTGGATGGCAGAGCAAACAAACGGAGCGGCTCCGCGGCTCTGGGCGTCCTGCTGCCCAATAGCTGCGGAGCTGCGCCTGCTGCTCAGCTCAGCGAGGAGCGCGGACCACCCAGTCGGTACCAGGCAGCTGCGAGCAGCCACCGCGCCTGGAGCAACCGGCCTGGCCCGGCCTCAGGCTCCCAGTACACTCCGTCTTCCTTACCCCTGTTCTCCGGCGCTCGCTGCCCGGCCTCCTCGCCCGGGGACTGCTCTCGGGGCTGGGAGAGGGCACTGCAAGCGCAGCCTAGCAAAGAAGAATCCCAGCCCTTGCGAGCTAGCCCCCGGGTGGGGTGTCCAGCAGCGTACACGCTAACAAAGGCGTGTAAATCGGAGCGACGCCCGGAGCCTGGCCTGGGAGCTCCACAGTCCTGCCTCGCTCCGCTCCCAGTCCGCACGCGCCAGGAAACGCAGGGCCCCTGCCCCCAGCACGCCGCTCTGCGCCTCGAAAGCGCCTTGCGTGTTTCTGTCACACACACCCCAACCCCGGTCACCTACGCCAAGTTCCTGCATCTGTGACTCAGGGTGTGCCTCAAAACTCCCAGCGTGTGTGTGTCTCTCTCTTACACCCACGCGCATTTCCACTTACACGAATACACCCCACACTCCCAGCCGCTGTTAATCGGTCCTGTTACCCCTAAAGCTCCTGGCATGGCTATTATAAACACACGGCACAGCACCCAGAAGCTCCTTGCATGTTTACTGATAGTCACTTTAATGTGTCGTGGGCTGCATATTTCACACATACGCTCTCATATACTTCCTATATGTCTGTTACCCTCTCCATCTCCCCCACCCCCCGTTTCCTTCGCATATCTATTGCGCAAACCCATGCACCTAGACACTACCTGCCAGAACTGATAACTACCCCTGGGAAACACGAGAAGAAGGAGCCCAAATAATATTTAAACTGGCTTTATTTGTTCCCAAGCTTTAATCAGACCCTCATTCGCCATATCAAAGACGCTTTTTGGTTTCTTTACTGCGCAGGGCAAAGCAGGTATTTTTTGGCGGCAATACTGAAGTTTTAGGAAATATTTTGAACGAGAATCGTTCACAATCAATCGGTTTCTTGGTCGAGTGTAAAACGACGCTGCTGCAGGCAACAAAATAAAAAATGCTCAATGCTTAGATAGGTTTATAAAAGAGGCGAGGTTCTGTTCCAGGCGGTAAAATCATGTGTATTTATTACACGATAAAAACCGCCAGTTCCGTAACGAAAAATCTTGAGATTATATTTTTCATTGTATTGACCCCCATCACTAAACCCAAAACTCAGAGCTGTAGCACTGAGCTTATAGTTTTCATTTACTTCATTAATACTCCAGTCGGGATTTTTCGATATTTTATTAGCGCGGCAATATTTTAAATGGGGAAAATAAAACATGATACTTGAGACACATTTGTTGTATATGTTTAAATAAGTAACATTTATAAGATACGTGTTGATTTCATAGTTTCCAACATGTTCCTGTTATTTAGAGTTATTTTCTTTCCGTCAAATAGCGATTTAGAAGTAAGAACCGTTTTTAATCGCAGTAACAAAAAAAAAAGACTTTAAAAGTCCCATTAGATTAAGATAACCATTGATATAAAATCATCAAATTGTAAATAACTAAAATAATAGAAAAATTAACACCCCTGTTTTAGAAAATTGTTGAAGAAATTTTGAATGGTCCCTATAAAGCAAGCAGCCCAAAATCTGAAAGTTTTTCTCCACAATATAAAGCTAAATAGCATACGCAGCTTTAATTCAGGCGCAGTTTTACAGTCCCTAACAGACTATGAAATAAATTATTTTAAAGACTCTTCCTAGAAAGCCGTATTTTAAAGGTTTCCTAATTTGAAACACTGTTTACGTTTCCATTGACTGTTTCAACTTTAATTAAACCATATTTTAAAAGTGGGTCACTACATCGATTTCCCAATTTAACCAACACAGAGGAGGAGGGGAAAGCACCCCGAAACTCTGAGAGCTAATGATTCGGATTAAGTACATGGTTTTTCACAAGGAACGGAAGCATTTGTTTGGGGTGGGTTAAACCATAATATAGAAAGTAAGAGGACCGTGGCAATCCTTTGAACCATCACGCGTTTAGAATGAAAAGTTGAAGGGCTAATATATTTCTGTAAACCCCTTGGGTTAGGGCACAGAAGATCTATTCGTAGGGGATAGATCGCTCCAGGCTTGAAGGGCGTCCGTGACATGGACATGCAGCCCCCACCCCAGAGAGGAAGGGGTTAACTAGCCCACGTCCGACTCCCTTCTACTCGCCCAGTTCTGTCCGAAGATCAACAGCTTCCAGCTGTGGTGCGCCAATCAACTCCCACCCTGCGCGGAGCGCTGCCCAATGGGAAGGCTCGGGGTCGGGACTGTCACTCATAGGTGAGGAATGACACCGGGGCTGGGAGAAAAAGGAGAAGGAAAGAGCCAAGGAACAGATAGAGGCAGAAAAAAGTGCAGCGCCGCGAGGGACCCAGCTGCTGCAGGGGAGAAGGAGCGGGGGAGGCTCAGAAGCAGCCCCCAGGCCAGGCAGCCATCCAGGCTCTTATGGGAGGGCTGCATGGGAACGGCGTATTAAAGCGTCCCGAGCTCCCCACCGCCGCTCGCTCTCTCCGAGCCGGGGAGCAGGGGCTGCAGCCGGGGGCGGCGATGAAGTCTCCCAGTTGAAGGAGCGGGATCCGGGCGGAGACTGGCTCTGGCGCCGGAGCCAGGGCAGGCGCTGGTGCACCGGGGCGCTTCGGCGGCAGCTCTCGCTTCGGTGTCTCTTTCCCTGCTCCCCGCGCTAGCCCGCCCCCCGCGGCGGCCCCGGGGCAGATGGCTGTCCGCAGCGGTAACGCCTTGACGCCTTTCTCCATCCAGGCCATCCTCAACAAGAAGGAGGAGCGCGCTCAGCACTTGGCGGGGCGGCCGCCGCCGGCCACCCCCACCACGCCCGCTTGCTGCTGGAGGCTGTTCGGCGAGAGGGCGGACGCGAGCGCAGCGGACGAGACTTTGCTGCTGTCCCCGGCCTGCGCCCGGGCTGCGCCGGCAGCGGGAAGGACGATGGGAGCCCCGGCGGGCTGGGATTCGGACTCGGCGCTCAGCGATGACCACGAGGGCGAGAGGCGCTCGGAGGAGGAGGGCACCGGGGTGCAGAAGGGGCCGCCCGGCAACAGCGCCCGCTCCAGAGAGGCCCCTGGTCGGGGGCGGCCGGCGCGGGAGGCTCAGCCCAGGGATCAGGAGGAAGAGCCCCCCGGCCTCAGTGACAGCGAGATGTCGGCCAGCGTTTCAGGTACGCTTGTGGGGAGAGAGTCGGTGGAGAGGCCATGGGCCCAGGAGGGCCCTGGGGGGAGGGAGGGGCTGAGCTCCATGTGCCTTAGAGAGCGGGGACTCCCGGTCCCCTGGGGTTTGCGATCAGCCCTCTGAGACCTTGGACACCCGTTTCCCGGTGTGCCCCGGACACTGGCGGTGCCCAGGACCCTGATGCTTGGTCCAGAGCTCTCTGTGCCCTCCAGTCCCCAGCTCCTGATGGTGGCCGAGCCTAGTGTGGCATGGTCTGTGATTGCTGCCAGGCCCTCTTGTGCCTTATGCCTCCCGTCTCCAAGGGCGAAGGAGAATCGGTCTCTCCAGAGCTCTCCCAGGGCGGGCGCTGGCTAGTGGTTGTAGCTGGGGCATCTCACAATGAAGGAGAATCAGAATAGAGATTTTGGGGAGGGGGGCAGAAAGACTCAGAGAAAGCCCGTGATAGAGGGGTACAGACCCTGTGTGTGAATGGGACAACTAAAAAGATCAGTCACAATAACCATCCACCGGCCACCAGCTTTGTATTCTGGAAGTGCTGTTCAGACAACAAGTCACGTGACTGGACATGGTGAGAAGTTTACCAAGACCATAACTTTGCTAAGAAAAGAACTAGTGTGGGGGGAAGAAGAGCAGTGAACACATTCCGCGGACTCTTGGTGAGATGTATTCCCCTAAGCCTTGAGTCCTTATGGTCGGGGCTAATAGCAACGATGTGGGGCTCAAAATTTTACTTTGTGCTAAAGGAAATAGAACCCCACCTCGCCTTGCATTTGGGGTCACGCTCCCTGCTGGCGGCTTGAGGCCTCCCTGCGGTTTGTGAAAAGTGAAATATCTTCTAGATGCCTTTTTACTCCCACAGGCCTTGGGTCAGAGGCGCCTTTTCCCCCGGGGATTTATTTATTTTTAAAGAGGATGGGCCAGGCAATTGACAACAAAGAATAATG
>NW_020664417.1:76536423-76536712 GCF_002925995.2 Terrapene triunguis
GTGGGAGGAGCTGGGCCAGCCCGTGACCCCCGAGGGCTGAGTGGGGCAGGGACATACACTGCACCCCCCAGCCGGGGAACATGTTAGGATAACCGCTCCCCTGAGCTGCGCCCGGCTGGAGCGAGTTGTGGTCCCCCAAGACACCCCTGGGCTGGGGAACGCAGCGTGGCCCTCTTCTTGGCTGCATCTCCTGCCACTGCCCCTGCGGGGATGAAATGAGACCTATAAAGCAAGCAGTCAAAAGTCTTGAACTGTGCCTGCATAAGGAGGGGATGCAGTGCGGCCTACC
>NW_020664417.1:76536722-76614215 GCF_002925995.2 Terrapene triunguis
CAGGTCTTCGAGCTGGAGCGGCGCTTCAACCACCAGCGCTACCTCTCGGGCCCGGAGCGAGCCGACCTGGCGGCCTCGCTCAAGCTCACCGAGACCCAGGTGAAGATCTGGTTCCAGAACCGCCGCTACAAGACCAAGCGGCGCCAGATGGCCGCGGACCTGCTGGCCTCGGCCCCGGCCGCCAAGAAAGTGGCGGTGAAAGTGCTGGTGCGGGACGATCAGAGACAGTATCACCCGGGGGAGATGCTGAGGCCGCCCTCGCTGCTTTCCCTGCAGCCTTCCTACTACTACCCCTACTACTGCCTGCCCGGGTGGGCCCTGTCCACCTGCACCGCAGCCGCGGGGACTCAATGAGACTGACCAGCCCCAGCCCTCTCAGATCCAAAGCAACCCCGAGCCCCAGCTGCAGGACTGTATGCACCGGACAGTATTTATTATTATTATTTTATTTGATTATTTTTATTATTATTGTTATTTGGGTAATTTCCCCTCCCCCTCCTTTCCAAGTTGTGACTTTTGCAAACTCCCCCCCCCCCTCAAGCCGAGGACTCTTGTAATTCGGCACGACTAGTTCATGGTATCCATGTTGTCACTCTATTCCGTGTAGACTTGCTTGTTTGTTTTTGTTTTGCTGATATTGTTGCTCCGGATTGATAAGAGACCCGAATCTGGTGTGTGAGAGAGGAAAAAGAAACTCAGATCAGAACAGGAGATCAAGGACTCCCCCATGGACTGAAAGGAAGATTATTTTTCTCTGTTTGTTGGAGTCCTTGGTCTTCCAAATTATTGCAAACCGTGTGTGCCTTTTATGGTGCTGAATGTAAGGAACCTCTTTCAAATCCCCCGTGCTCTTGTTGCCCATGTTATTCCTGTTCTTCATGGTCCATGGCAAAGGACAGATGTGTCCCAAAAGGGTGAGCCCTGTATCAAAAAGCCAGATCTCTTTTCTCCCTCGGATCTTTCCTTGGTGGGGGTTGGGGGAGGGAGAAGTAACGAGTTTTTAGCACTTTCCAGTTGTACTAAAGTTAATGTTATTTTTATATTCAATGTGAATATTTCTAGTCAGGCTTTTTTAAAATGGACGTAATGGGGAAAATTAGTACCATTCAGTGCCTTTTTCTTTTTCTTTCTTTAAATTCGTCAGCAAACCTATCCTGTGGGTTTGTGATCTACTTCAGTAATGTAACAGTCTCTTTCTTACAAGGTAATTCGTGGCTTTTTCCTCCTTTAATGGCACTGTGCACTCAACTAGATTATTTACTTTAAATGAATTGTGAATGTTTGTAAGCTATCCGCTGTACTTTTTTAATTTATAAACTTTAGTTTAACACCTAGTTATGTCCATTGTGTCCTTTCTACGTTTTGCATAGAATTCTAAATAGGCACAGATATTTTTCGTTTAGAAAGTCTCTCCTCTCCTACACTGGCAGTGCTATCTTATTGTCACTTATTGTTTCATTTCCCTAGCGGAAGACGATTTAGATCAATACATTTTGGGTGAATCAGCGGATGTTAGAGGTATTGACATATATTTGATCAAATATATTCAGAACAGTAATAGGTCTTTTCCTTCTGAGAAAGAGGTTGGATATTTTATACTCTGTCTAGTTAAATTACATTTAGGATGCAGTGAAGTCAGAATACTCGCTATAATTATAGGCTAAAAAGATAAATTCCGAAGTATTTGATTGGACGAGTACAATTTGACTTTATATAGTACACACTTAAAGTGCAGTGTACACTTTGCTTTAGAAAGGACTTGAGGAGTAAGGTTTTTGTGCTCTTGATCGATTAACAATCCACAATCTGCTCTGGGGGAATGTGCGTGGGTGGGCAGCTTTGCTTTCTTTTATTTTTGATTTATTTTAACTTTTTTGTTGTTGGTAGCAATAGTGAATCCTTCAGATGTCGAGGCCATATTTGTTGGTGCTGGCTCTTGTGGGGATTGTATTGAGCAAGTCGTCGGCAGCCTATTTAATAATTTCAATCCACGGAGTGGCAACATTGTCATTCCAAGTATATGTATTTTCCACTCTCTCATTCCTGTGCGCAGTGCTTACCTAATAACCCCAGCACGCTGTGCATAGCCAGGGGTCGTACTTCACACGACGCTTAAAGCTGCAAAACTGGATCGGGTAGGCGGAGAATCGCCTTCCAAACTTCCAGTTCTTAATTAAACTACGAAATCCATATAAAAATGAAATAGCCACTTGGGGCAGCCTCCCTCCTTTGAACTGATCCCCTAAAAGTTCCTGAAACAAATCTATAAAGACTACAAAATGCTGTGGCAGCATGATCCTGTTAGTGTTTTATTTCCTCTGGAATTGTACAGCAGGGAAAAATACCGGGGGGAGAATTTGTGGCTGCGTGAGTTGTGTGTGCCGATGACTGTGTACTTTCCAGGTAGGGTGACCAGATGTCCCGATTTTATAGGGACAGTCCCGATATTTGGGGCTTTTTTTAATATGGGCTCCTATTACCCCCCACCCTCTGTCCCGATTTTTCACATTTGCTATCTGGCCACACTATTTCCAGGTAAGGCTCATGGCTTTTTAGAGCATCGTGTAAATTAAGCGTCTTTACGTCCAATAATTCCGTCCAAATTCCTATTAGTGTCCGGGACCGAATTCAAGAGAGCTGGGCTTTATTGTTTCGTGCAGTGAAGTCCTTTTCATGGTGGAGACACAGGCACATGACAATGGGAGATAATTGCCAAGATCTCATCACGTTTCCCTGCCCTCTTTTGTTGCACTACTTTCCTTTCCGGGCTGACTGGAGGGACTTTCGTATGATTCGCTCAAAAGAACCGAAGTAGTGAAACCGATTTTGAAAGCAGACCTGAACGTAACCTAATATATTTATGCTTCTGGACGTGTGCGTGACTTGGGCCATGTCCCAACGCTTTCTCCTCCCCCTGAATCCCTAAAGCTACTTTGCTAATGAACCTTTTTTTCTTGGTGGTTATACTCCACAAAGGCTCCAAAATTAAGCGTCTAATGATTGGGTTTATGTGCACCCATATGGAATATGCCCCACCCTCGGAATATACATAGAGCTGCATACTCAAAGATTCATCTTCCTCCTTTAAATTATTCAGGGAAGGTCAACCTCTCCTTTCCCTTCGCATGGCAGTGAAAAGCTGGAATTCTCTAGCAGCGATTTCCTCGGTGGGAGGAGAGACCGGGAAATCCACCGCCCACCCCCAGCGGCTCCCCTGCGCTGAGGTATCTTTCGTAACCCCAGGGAGTAGTTTGCCTTGGCAAGTGGAGTTAGGGAGAGTTTTGTTCTTCCTTGTAAATGTCAGTTTTCACGAGATCTAGTTTGTAGATTTCTCGTGGTCAATGTTCAAATATTACTCCTGCAAGGAAAACGTTCAGAAACTCCAGCAGGGTCTGGTGGGGGAGCGATTTGGAAACGAGGAGGTGGGGGTTGTTTTATTTCGATTATGTTGCGGGGGTGAGGGGGAATGGAACGCAATTCTTTAGACCTAAAGTATTTTCTCAGGCGAAACTCCCATGAAAATGAATGGGACTTTGGGGTTGCAAGTTCGGGGCCCCTCTCTGCCCCTTTAAAGTTCCGGATAACCCATCGTTCCTGTCAACACACGTTTTAACATTTGTTTCCGATTTTCTTTTCACTGCTGCATCTTTTGCACGCATGAAGGCGCAGGATTTTCTCTTCCTGCAGCCACCCTTGCTTACTAACGCTAATTCAGACCGTCTCAACTGGTGTAAATTGTCAGAGTGCTATTGACTTCAAAGGAGTGATGATCATTTACACCAGAGGAGGATCTGGCCCCAGCTCTTGGGTAGAGATTTGAACGATGTGTTTGGGCTTCTAGGGTTTTTTTAAGTAGATTGGGTTATGAAGGGAAAGGGTTATGTTGAAGCTTTCTTTTGATTTTCTTTTAATCCATATAGTGCTGCAGGAAAGTGTAAAATGAAAGGAAAGTGTAGATTGTGTCTCAAAACTCTGTGTAATGTTAGGGCTATAGCTTTTTGGGAACTGTAACTATGCACATGTATGGTAAAGAATCAAACTGGTTGTCTTTGAATTCAATACGCATAGTTTATGGTGCTTTTTACTAAAGGTAAAAAATATCGAGGATGATCTATATGAAATTATTCTGACGTTTTGGCTTTTTTTTACACATCCAGCTATCGAATATTAAAACACTAAAATTTCCTTCTCTTGTCTTTGATAAAACCTGATGTTTAAGACACAGTACATGTGTCTTAAACCCAAAGAAAATGAAACTGACCATTCTTTACTTTAAAAACCGGGGTTTTTATTTTATGATTTACACTTTATGTAGAAACAATTATCTGATTTTTATTTTCCCTTAAAGGGAAAATCCGCTATAAATCCAGCGTAACTTCACTGAAGTAAATAGAATTACTCTGGATTTACACCGGTGTAACAGAGTAGGATTTTGACACTAAAAATCAGCCATTCGTCTCCAAATATGCATTTCTTGTTGTCCTCAACATTTCAGTGATTAAAACACGATTAAATTTATCCGAAATACGTGTCCTGTTTGAGATTTTTCTACCAAAAGCAGGAAACCTTGCAAATCTGTACAATAATTAGTGTGAATAAATATCCACCCACTCGTTGGCAGAAAACGGATTTTAAATATAAAAAATAGTCGTAATCAGTAAAACAAGAAACTACAATTAAAGAGAAGAGAAACCATTGTTGTATAATCTAATATTGTATTTATCTTTGTGTATCTTTCTATATATACATCCACATACATAACTGGACATGTTTCCCTGTGTCCATAGAGGGAGATGTAGAAGCAATCAAAACAGAGGTCAGTCTAATCTTCCAGCCTAAAATGTCACAAGAAAAAAATACTGACAATTAAATCTCTCCGTCTAAACGAGACTGTGTTTCAACCACATTGTGTCCGGTTCTTCCACTTGGTTGTTACTCTGACCTGGGCACGGTCTCCCGCCCCCCTGCCTCGCCCATCTCAACGCCACTGGGCCTGTGCTTAATGGAGCGTTGAAAACCCTGTGGACAAGGGATCGCACCTGCCCTTATTCCAAGGGAATCCACGTGAACTGTGATAAGGAATTTTTGGGAGCAAAGGTGATGAAAAGGTTAATGGCAGTAACGTGGCCTCTGCCACTCTATTGACAGGCGAACGGCTAAATACAAGGAGGGAATTTTTGTGGGCTGGGAAATGCTTTTGCAGGCAAGGAACAAATAACGTACTTGGGTCAGGTTTTCGTTTTAGCTCAAAGGGGACTAGGGAGACACGTGTATGTGTGTTTGCTAACAAGGAACAATAAAAAGGGGACTTTGATTTCACTTGCCGCTTCCCTGAAGAAGCCTGGAGATTGGAAATCGCCGTTATATTTCTCATTCAAACGCACTGTGTAAAGTTAGGGTATTTCACCACTATTGCACCGCAAGCACAAAGGCTCGCTGGAGTAAACATCTGCATTTCGAAGCTCGGTTAACGAAATAGAGCTGCGCCTGCAGAATACACGTCTGTATTAATCTGTCCTGTCTCATGTTCACTTGAATGGGAAAGTTGCCTGAGTGAGGACTGTAGGACGGCCGGGTCCCTAGGATTCCAGAAACACATCATCCCATAAAGGGTTGGCAATTTGTAGTGTCTTCCGAAGGAGACGTCATTTATTTGCAGCCTTTGCATAAAATTGTAGATAAACAATGCAACAAAGTGTTGAACAGGCACAAAAGAGGCGTATTTGACCACAGAAATCCACAGTTGCTGGGAAATCTGCGGAATTTAGCGTAGACAAGCTAAAATGTCATGTTAAAAAAAAATCACCCTAACTGCAAAAGGAGCAGTTGTTAATGATTGTGGACGTAAGAACTATTTGTGGCTTTAAAATAGCTTATGAGCAATAGGGCACTCTATTATCAGTGATAGTCCTCCGGATCCAGGTTAGTCTTGGGTATGGAACCAGCCTGCAGTAAGAGCCCAAAGGGACGTGGGATGTTAGACCCTGGAAGAGGTAAGGCAATATATAAATACTAAGTCTTATTATTTACACTATTAACCATTTCACTGCTGATTTGCATATCAGACATATCCACCAGATATAGTTATCAGGTTCACCTCGCCTTATTTTTTTAAATAAAATTATATTCATTAAGGGAAACGTCTTCTACAGATGTCTCTATTGTACTAGCTGGGAGCATGTATAAACATTTTAAAAACAACACTTAAAAAAAACCGTACGCCAATTCTAGCTGCGGCTCATCACCCTCAGGCACCCGGAAGCCTGAGTAAATAGAGATGAACTGCGCCTTGTGCTCTGATGCTCACCAAAAAGTATACATGGTTGGACCGGTGGGGGGCAGCTAATTCCGAGGCAAGGGCTCTCCACCTCATGGTGCGGCCAGCCTTCATAATTCAAACTGGGGACTGTCAACCACAGGGTCCCAACCGAACTCAATTGTGGAGATGAAGCATGGGAGGAGAATTGGTCTCCAAGATCAACATGGCCAGGACCTTGATTGGCACTTGGAAGTAAATGAGTAGCCTATGAAGCACAGGTGTGATATTTTCCACAGCAATCGCCACGAAGTAGATGGCTAGCTGCATTCTGCGCTAGCTGACGCTTTCACTCGGTTTGCAATTAGAGGCGCTAAAGTAAGACCAATAGTAATAGGCTCACCGGAAAGACGCAGGTTACTCTTGTGAGGCTCAGCAAGGAAAGGGGGCAATCTGCTAGCTAAGCACAGAAGTGAAAACAATCACTTCTATTTACTGTTGCTGCCACTGAACTTAGGTGTGGTTAAGATCCAAAGGGAAACGGCAAATGCACGATCTGGGTGAGGGAGCAGTAGGGGTAGGCAGATGCATCCACGCCTATGCACCAGCACCTTGTGCATCCGATCTGAATTTAACTTCCATCGGGTTGCTTTCATCCATGTTTCCGGCTTGGCCAGGTAGCAGGAAAGCAAAGAAACCTCACCGTTAAAGTCCGATTTTTGGAAGAGAGGGATCTAATCAGCTGGTGGCCAATATTGCAGCTCACAATGCTTCAATATCTCCCCCCAGCACAGCAGCCTCAGGTGCGCATGAAGCTGGCTCTAGCCCTCTGACAGAGTGCCCTCAGAGCAGAGGCACTCTTGTCCACAGTGAGGCGGAGTATAGACCCGGTACCATCTGGGATCTCTGCGAGGAACGAATCCAGCTAGTGGCTGGTAATTCTCATCAGGCCTATCAGAGTTCACAGGGGAGTCCTGTATGGTCTGTGGTGCCAGAACGGTCTAGTGATTTCAGATCTAAACCGATCACCCTGGGCACCTAAACTTAGCCCATATCCTGGAGGAAATTAGTGACCAGCATTCTCTACTCCTCCTCCCAAGCCCGATTGAAGGGGGCTCAAAAAACCCTAACTGTCCAGCCGGAATCAGGGCTGCTTAGCTAGAACCTCCCCTATCACTTCCCCCACCAAAAGAAGGCTAGAGACCGGCAGTAATTTTCAAGATCTCTTCCTACTATTTCCTCCTTGCAGTGATGTCTCACAGGGGTAGGACTCTATGTATGTGATCAATTATATTAACATAGGCAGAGATTAGATAGCGAGATTATTATTTTTTTAGCCACAGTGGGTTCCATGAAGGTACAAGCCCCTTCCTCGTCTGGGTGGCAGACTGGATGTATTTTCCTTGGGAGCCCACCAACAATGCCTCTTGCTTGCCTTCAACAGAGGACAGCTGCAGAATGGTGTAGGAGTAGCCCCGCCTCCTTCCCACGGGGTGAGCACGATTCCACCTCTTACTTTCCTGGACAGTGAAGTACTTGGCCTGGGAATAGCTGGGGTCTCTCGCACGGCTGTGCAATGTGTTAATCACAACGCCCCCTCCTCGGCCATGAGATAGGTTTATGATGATTTAAACCAGCTAGCCGCTGGCTACTGTCCTTAAAAACGAGGGCGAAGTGATATTTACAAAGTTGTAGTGTAGGTTACAGATGACTGGACTCCCACGCGCGGATTGTGGCAGTGAGGCCAGTTCTTGTTGGGGTTCTTGCATGATTGTCCTTATCTCCTATCATGAGGTCTGTTATTAAATATACACACACGTGTAGGGCCTGGGAAAATATCTTCGCCTCTTCGGCAGAAAGAGCTCAGATTTGGGAGGGGGGAAGGGATCCCGAGCAGATTTCTCCTGTTGCCCCTCTGTTCCTGCTGCTAAAATAATAAACAGCAAGCTGACGCCGATCAATTAGCTGCTACCTGCAGTTGTAGAGCGCCCTTGTATTTACAACTTGTAAGGGCTGTAAGCGGCTGTCATACACTGCGTGTGGACACCTCTGTCACACGTCCTATGGCAAGCTCTTGCCTGATGCCCTTCTGGTCAGACAAAGCACACATTATTAATGAAAATGTGTCATCGGGGCAAGGTTTGCAGAGCCAAACCAGGAAATGAAAACACGCTCGGAACTCCAGTCCTGTTTTTGAAACAAGGGGTTTGAAGCTGAAATCGTTACACTGAAGCCTTTTCATGGACGGCTGATTGCAAAACAAAATGGCGATTTACAATTTAGGAATCATATTAATAATTAATGGTAATAATTGTAATAACGGGGGTCTCTTCGGACACGAAATCTGAGCTAGGGACTGGTAAGGAGGCTGAAGAAGCAAATAGAAATCTGACGTTCAGATCCCTGTGACCGGGTAGTCCTAGGAGCTGGAAAATCCCGATGCAAATTTGACGAACAGAAATTCAGGGTGGTAACTGCAATATAAATAATAGCGCACATATGCGCAGCATGAAGATGCTAGGAAATCTCAGGGTAAAAACAGGAGCTGCTTCCATATTTCTAAACGTGAGAAAGACACTGATAATGAGCACTAACTAATGGGGTGGGGAAGCTATATTTTAAGCTGGGTTTTTGTTTTTGTTTTTTTGCTTTTTGAGGGCACGGATCATTGCTTTTTAAAAATTGATCTGTAGGGGAAATAAGCCGTCAGTGCTGCAAAGGAAATAAGGGTTAGTCTATTTCTAGGCGAACTTCAGTTTGGGAATCCTTTACACGTTTGTAGTAGAACCTCAGCCAAATCGTGTCTTTAGTTCCGGGTTCACAACTGATTTTGGTTTGCCTGGTGGTTTTGTTTTAATCGTGAATCACAGGCGTTGGGCCGGCCCATCAAGCACATTTGCGATCCCCCAAAGAATGAGCATCCCTCCTACACAAACGTCCAGTACCTGTTCCCATTCGAAAGGGAATTCTTTCTCTTGGCTTAGATAATACTAAACCTTTGTACCTTCACTGTACCTTGCCTCACATTTTAACTACGGGAGGGAACCGATGTGCGCCGCAAAGGACTCCATTAATAACTAGGGACGAAATGCTTTGACAAGAACTACTATTATTTGGGGCTTGATGGGGGAACAACCCAGATTTGAAAACTAAAAGAATAAAAACGAAAAAGTAAATATCGATCGTGACTGCAGGTTTTTTAGCAAATTCAAATATGGACCAGTTCAGAGGATCGTCTCATTTCGATTTTGAAATGTTTAGGGAAAGAATCAGTATGTTACTTTTCCTTCTATGCAGATGTAATACGCGTTTTTTTTCGAACTGATTGGCCCTTCTTTTTTATGGGGTTGCAGTGTGTAGTAGAAAATGAAAGAGACAAAGATGCATTTTAGCTATTACAAAATTTCACAGAATCAAGGATGATTTATAGTCCCAAATTAAACTAAGAACAACAAAATGGAAACAGCTGGAACTTTATATGGACATTGAAAATTTTCCCAATAACTCGAGATGAAGAAAACGTGCCCTGATTTTCCTATTATAAACATACTAATATTTGTGTGTGTCATACCCCTCGGAGAGTGTATTTACATCATTCACTTAGATTAGCATCTGAACTCTCTCTCAGTCACGCTATTTGTGCATACAACAAACAGCAAGTGTTCTTTGTTTGCTTGTTTGTTCTCGCCATAAAAAAAAAATAATAGCGACCGATTTCCATTGTGCAAACTGAAGATCGTGCCATTGATTCGATTTCAATGTGGACTTCTGCTTAAAAATCCATGGCAGAGTACGGATGGCCTATAAATTCAAATATGTCTATACCTTTAATGCTTCCAAAACATACTTAAACATCAGGTTAATTGTAGTGCGATCAAATGAAGGTATTTCTGGAATTCCAGGGGAGAGGGAGAGAAAAAAATACTGCAATCTTACCCAAAAAATAACAAGATTAAAATAAATAAATGCATCCCACGGTAAGGGCACATCACTCTACTTTAAAAATAATAGATTAGTTCTCTTTCTAAAAGAGGCAATAATGGTTGTCGCTATTTTAGGCATATTTTCTAATAGACGGGAGATCCTGTTGAGTTTCAAACATTTTTCAGTATTCTCGCGCAGAGGTAATGAGGTGTGTGTGTGTGTGTGTGTGTGTGTGTGTGTGTGTGTGTGTATGAGAGAGAGAGAGAGAGAGAGGCAGGCGGGTGGCTGGCTGGCTGCAAAGCAGAGACAGAATTGGCATTCTAAATGCACTGATATTGCCATTAGTCACAGGAAGGAGAGCGGATATGAGCTCAGACGATTGGGGCGAGGAATCAAGAGACTGGTTCTGTCAAAGACTCCAGCAACAACAGGTGATGGAGATGTGTCCCTGAAGGTGACAGCTTCCAGAATATCCTTCAGCCATTCAGGGTACGAGACCTTGTCTGTCTCCTTCCCTTCCTCTCTGTGGAAAACCACTGGAAGGTGAAAGCCAGCCCTATTAATTCACGTTGTATAGCCAGTGTAGCTGTTTCCCGGATGCAGCTCAGTTTCTCCCTCCTTTCCCCTTCCAGTACTAGTTGCTCTGCGGTGTACAAGGTCCTCTCGCTTTAGCAGGACCAGCCCACCCCACCCCTCCAGGTGAATTACACCCAGAAAGCGGAGGCTGCGGGATGGGACTTTGTCCTGCACCGGGAGGGCAGGGGACCCATCGCTGCTGGATTTCTGCGGCTGGGATGACAGGGCAGGGGCTGGATAGTGAACATCTAACGGGGCACGTGGGAATCCTAGAGGAGCCAGGCCAGCGGCCGGCTGCCCCTCGGCTACGGGGTTGGGGCTGGACGGGCTTTGGGGGCTTGTCTGGGCTGATCGCCCCTCCGCAGCTCGCTAGGAAGCCAAGCCGGCCCCCTCCCTCCCCGCGCTGGGCCTGCGGAATGCCAGGCCTGTATATTTGCAGTTTGATTTCGCACGTCAAGGATAATTTCTTTATACAACTTAATGGACGCGGCTTGACATCCATAATGAGCGCTAATCATTCAAATTATTTTCGCTAGCGCCCAGACATGTTCCAGTTGTTGTGACAGATCACGTTTCGCCTCTAATGACGGACAATTACCATTTCTAATTCTCCGCCTTTTGACACCTAAATCCACCCACCATATGTGGCTGAAACACGGCGGGATAATGGGACCATTTCAGCAGTCCGCTCAGCTGCAAGAGGACCCCTCGGGGGGGACTGTAGGGATGCCGGTCCAGGCCCCCTTCCTTGCATCTGGGAAATCTGCGTTTACACCCCCAGACTGATCAGCTGCCCGGCAGCTAGGTCTGAGCGCACCGTTTGCGTGGCACTGAAATGCGCTCACACAGCTGCTCTCAACCTGTGCCCCATGCATGCGTGTGTCTGTGCGAGAGAGATGAGCTAGCCAGCCCCCCTGCGCAAACGTGCTAAATACCAAGAAATACCTTTGGAAACGCATCATTGGCGAGCACATTGTCTCCTGCCATTCTGCGGCTGTTCACACTTAAGTGGAGTCGACCCAAGATAATTAGCTCTCGGCAGAATTCTCGGCGTTGCTTTGTTTTGCTTGGGTCCCATTCAAGTCGCAGCGATAAGTGAAGACTGATGGTGCCCTGTGTGTAGCAAAGGGCCTCTGGGAGCAGAGCAATTCCCCTTTATTGTATAGCCACCACCATCAAAGATAAAGGCGTCTGGAGAGCAAACTTTAGAATGATCGCCCGCGCCTCACTTTACGGCTCCCGGCCGATCCCAGAAGCTACAGACCCCGGGTGGAGGCTCTGCTCTATTTGCTGCCTGATGGACAGGGCTCCATTTACTTCTGCCTTTATGGTAATCTTGGCGAAAGCCCAGACTAGGGAGGCAGCTCGACCCGAAATTCGTTCGGATCCTTATTTGCTGACTGCACCGTTCTGCTCTAGAGAACACGCCATGCCCGCGTATTTACGCAACGTGAAGGAGAGAGATTCCAAAACCGGAGTCAAACACCTTGTCTTTCTGCTGATTAGCAATAAGGACTAGCGGGTGTGGATTGTCATTTACTGTGTGAAACAGCACACTAGGGAAATGAAGGACACGATTCACAATCGATTTTCTGTTGTTATTAAGCAGGCATCCGTGATGTGTTATTTATTATTGTATTATATTTATTTGTACTGCAGTAGGCCTAGCAGCTCCAGCCATGGAGCAGGACCCCATTGGACGAGGCCCTGTACAAACACAGAACAAAAGCATGGTCGTTGCTCTGGCGGGTAACAATCAAAGTAATCGGCGAACAAACAAATAAAACCACCCCACCGATATGAACAGAACACTGGTCCTGTTCCCAGTGAGATCAGTCACCGAAGTTAATGAGAGCAGGATCAGATCCCTGCTTTAGGATTTATGGATCAGTCTATACAGATTAGTAAACTGAAAACCACAGCAATATGGTATGCTATAATTACACAGATCACTCCGTGAAAGCATATAGCTCCTAGACACCTTCCTAGAGATTGTGATATATAAATGGGACCCGATCCTGCTTCCAGTGAAGTCACTGTGAGTTTTGCCTGAACGATGAGCGTAGGGTTTTGCCCAAGATTACTATTTGGCTATTTTTAATGTGTTTTCCTGTAGTATCGGATATCATTGTACAGTTTCTAAACCCCCAAATGTCCATGTGGATCTACTGCATTTATTCTCCAAGATGTTAATATCAGTAAGTGCGAAGATCTCCAAAATGCCTAGATCTCCACTTCAAAAGCTGCCTAGTAACTAAATCGCACCCAATGTATTTATATTTTAAAAAGTGTCTCTCAAGTTTAGGGGTCTAGAAAACATTAACGTTTAAGCAATTGCGTGGACCCTTTCCACTGACAGGAATAATTTGAAAGTGTACGTCCCAGTCCTTCCTGTTAAAACTGTTTAGACAGCAATCAGGTAGGGCTATAACACTGCCACGAGGCCAAATCCTGCAGTCTGGTCTCCGGCAAATTTTTCGATTCAAGTCAATCCTATATAAAAAAATAGCACCAGGCCTACCTGTACAGAACGAGTAAGGACAGGGGCCAAAATAGACATATGCCTGAGTGCATTTCTATATACACCGATGCATTTCGAAAAGGAGCCTTGCATGGCCACAGCACTGCTCAGGGGTTTTTAATTAAAGGATCTCAGTTCATTGCATTTGCTTCCGGGGCCGTAGCTCTTAATGAACGGGATCTTTTTGGAGCTATTGGTCTAGGGCAGAGAAAGGGAAGTTTAAGTTGCTGCTGCAACCGTTTTGCAAGTGTTTACTCGGGATCGACTTTGACGTTTGCTCCTTGCGGTCTCTCCTCATTGCACCCTCCTTCAAAAGCACTGGCTAGAAACTTGTTAAACAACCCAAATATTTTCAGGTTACATGGAAAGTAACCGAGGGCGTTACAGAAAGTGGAGAGAAGAGACAGTGAGGGAAAGAGACTGTGTCCATCTGACTGTAACAGCAGCGATGAGTTAGAATCCCCCTGCTCCCCTGTAAGGACAACAGAGATACTCAAAGGTATCAAAAAAGAAAAGTTACTTGCTCCAAAGCACCATCTACCGCCGCCTGAAATCAGTCTGTGCAATTCAGGAGCCCAGAGTGCCAGTGCCTAGATGCTGACAAATTGGATTTATAGTTTGTTTCTCCAGCTCATTCACTCTGTTTTCACATTCTTTTCCGTCACGTGATGTGAATTCCTACTTTTAGAGGTATCAAGGGTCTAATAGAGCTGCACAAACTAAAAGCCTCTTAAACATAATAGAGATCACATATATTACAGTTCATTACGCGGAATTTTGTTGTAGAGCAGCAGGAGCTAAACAACGACACTAGCCTGGCTGCTCTGTGTATTAGAATCGCTGTAGTTCCTTTCAGAAATGAAGCAGAGGGATGTGGCTTTGTCAAGTTCCCCTCGAACATAAATGCCACAGCTTCTGAATGCAAATATAGAAAACTAGTACTGTATTTCACAGAGCTGGGAGATGTCAGGGAGTCTGAACCCGTCAAAGCTACTGCGGGCAGAGTGCTTCCTCGCCTAATGTGGTTTATCAAAAACAAACAAAACAAAAAACATCCTGGAGTTGGTACTGTTTTAAAGTTAATACATCGGCAAGAAATTCACGTTCTAATGTTCCGAAGCACCAAAGTGCGCCCTGTACAAAGAGAAAGAGAACTGGAAGAATTTCAAGTTGTCTTCGCATATGAAGTTTGCTTCAATTATTCTGCATTATTATGCTTGATTCAGAAGCGATCTAATCATTCAGTCAAGAACCATTGACAGCGGCTGTCTTCTATAGACAGAAATGCGCTAACAAAACAGTAACTGATTATTGTCAGCGAAGGGCAAAACCACTGTGGAAAATACAGAACAAATATTTGTAGTCATTATATAACCGATTTAAGTATTAGAAAGAAATTAAAATCTACATGCAAGTGCTTTATCTTGCAGTGTCTATACAATCTAACCTTCAGCTGGCCCGGTTCCATAGCTCATGTGCAAGGAAATCTCCCATTAACTTCCTATAAGATCAGAAAAAGAATTAATATTTCCCAGGTGATTATTGTAAAATGATTCTGCAAAGATCAGACAAACCAAACTTTATATCAGACTCGTTACTATGGGGGAATTAGGTGCATAACTATGGCAATGAGCATGTCCACTTATATACTTAAGGATTACGGGAATTGCTTGAGTAAAGTTTCTTGATTCCCGCAGAGATATTTTGGTTAGAAGGTTTATTTCTAGTTAAACTTTCACGGCATGTCTGAGGTGTCGCTGCAATTGCCCCGAGAACTAAACAAAATACTTTCTTAGCCTTAGAGTTCGATATAAATGCGATGGAAAATCAACCCCACTACGTGTTAAAAAATTATGGCACTTCAAGGCAATTACTGCTAACTGGCTACCAGGAGCTCTGGCTTCCCGGCTCAGAAAGTTTGTTGGTCCGAAAAGCCAAAAGATGGCTCAGGACGATCCCCCAACAGCCGATATACAGCAAGGAAGAGGGTAAGTCAATCCGCCGGGACAGAAAGCCCCAGGGCTAGAACGGTGCCAATAATAATGGATTGGTTTGCTGGCCAAACTGAAAAAGCGAGGGAAAGATAATAGTTTTGGACTGATCAGAAACAAAACCAAACCAATCAGTTTTCTCCGGCGGGATGGAGGGATATTATGGGAGGAATGAAATATCGTTTTCAACCCAGAACAAAACATTGCATTTCCCTTTCAGGCACTTATAACAACTTTTATTTATGTTATTAAAACCCAAGGGAATGCCGCAACACCATTGCTAAAACCGGTTGAGGCTGAAGTGCCTCCCTGTGGTTTGGGCATTCAGGGGGCCTGTAGGAAACCCTGGGTCAAGTCCTCAGGCCACCTCATCTGGAGCAGGGGATTTGAGCTTTGATCTTCCATATTGTAGGGGAGTACTTCTAAATCTCTCCTGTTGGAGCTGTTCTACTACATCAGTGGTTCTCAAACTTTTGTATTGGTGACCCCTACAGCAAACCTATGAGAGCGATTTCTCCCCCCCTTATAAGTTAAAACCACTTTTTTATATTTAACACCATTATAAATGCTGGAGGCAAAACAGGGTTTGGGGGTGGAGGCTGACAGCTCATGACCCCCCCGCCCCCCCACAATGTAATAACCTTGTGACACCCTGAGGGTGACTACATCATTAAGTATTTGCTGGGGCAATGACTGGGATCCAGGTGGGTCCCCAAACACCAGGCTATAGAGTCATTCTCACTTCCTGACCCATGTATATTTAATTCAGCAAATTAACTATGTATGCAGAAAACTTCACCCAGCTGGTGATCTAACTGGGTCTCTCATTTCTATTCATGCTGAGAAGCCAATAATCGAGCCTTCTTGATAGCACTGGATGAGATGCAATAACCTAGGTGTTTTCTGAAGCATCTAATGACTTACACATGCAAATCCCATTGACTTTCAATGTGACATGCGCCCCTAAAGCTCTTTGGCACTCCTGAAAATCCCAACCTCAATATTTACTCCAAATGGAGCTACCAATTATTAAGATAACGGAATGTGTGTATTCACATGAGCAAAGTCTGCCAGGTTCTCCTTGATCAGAAACACCAGTTTTTCCCTTGCACCCACAAGAATGATCTGCAACTGCACCTCCTGGGATTTGTCCTCCTTCAGAGAGGTTCCATAATATTGGGAAATCATAGCCCAGATCCTGAAGCCCTCATGGAGGTTGGATTGAGTAAGGAATGACTATAATGTCAGCAATCAGGACCTGCAGCAGAACAGTCTCCAGGCAGCTTCATTAGTACAGTGGGTCTGCAACAGCCTGCCTGTCTGGCTATAGAGGCCAGCAGGCCAGCTCTTATACCAGCAGCAGCACCAATAGCAGCAGCAGCTCCTCACTGGTTTCTCAGTGTTCATGCCCTTCACTGTACCTGCTCCTATGTTACCTTGTTCCGGTTGTTCCTGCCTTGCATCCAGTGTTGCATCCTGCCTTGAACCTCTCCCTGCCTGATACCCTGCTTGCTCCAGTTCATGCCCTCTAGACCCTTGGCTCTGGCTCCTGATGATGGACTCTGGCTCAACCCTTGGCTCTGGTATCCAGTTCCTGCCTTCCAGTTTGGCCCTTGGCACTGGATCCTCACTACTGACTATGGCTCTAATCCTAGCCACTAAGCTTGATGCCTGCTCTGACCTCTAGGCTAGACCACCCTCATCCCAGTCAGCTGACATATAGATGCTTTTGGACATGACAAGATATGGCTTTCATGTATGTATCTTGTATCCTCTTCATTTTTAAACTCTAGGGATATGCCAATGCCTGAATTAAATGATGTCTTGGCAGATGTCTGACAGACTTGTACGGCAGGCAATTGAAATGGATATGATTTGCAGTTAGACATATACAGGGCCAAAAGGTACATCAGTGGGAATAGTCCTAGCAAAGTTTGGCCCTCAACCAATAACCAGCTACAAAGTTATTTTAAAAGGGTTAAGTCCCACTCTCCTTAGGTTTAGGAGCAGTCTCACTTAACTCAATGGCTCTGTTTGTCTGAGTGAGGTTCAGCTGCACACTTATTGTCTGATTCAGCAAACCCTTGTCTAGTGAACCCTCTATACTCACAACTGCTAGTCTACTGACTTCAGTGGGAGAACTGGTCTACTCACCAATGAATGGTTTGCAGTACGGGCCCTTGAGCTTAAAAAACCAACTCTTGTACTGAATGCTATAATGAGTGTGTGCGTGGTGTTGGTGGAGGAGTACTAGGAATGTCTAGGCGCAGAGAGAGATTCTTGGAACAAACTACAACAAAACCTTTGCACTTAGCATCCTGAAAAGCATGGTGAGATACAGTATTTTCTATTATTTCTATTTAATTTAACTGTGCTTCATTATTGTAAAGTTTATATATCTATATATCTATATCTATCTCTATATATATATATATATATATGTGTGTGTGTGTGTATGTATGTATATTATATATATTACATAGACATGCACAAAAATATGCCAGATTCCTATGTCTAAAATACTGAGAAGCAGCTTTTGCTGTGTAAAATTAGTATCTTGTGGGGTTCCTTTTTCTGTTACTTACACATTTGGGTCAAATCAATGGGACTATATTCAAGAGTGTAAGGATTATTCCCTTTAAGCTGCCTGTATTCAAGAAATGGAATTCAATGGAAATCATACTTGGGTGAGAATTGCAGGATTAAAGGCCTAATCCTACACCCACTGACATCAACTGGCATATTGCCATTGATATCAGTTGGAGAAAGACTGGGCCTCAGGCCCACTAAAGGGCTAGAAAGATAAGTGCACTAAGTGCTCATTGGAATGGCACTAGTTAATTTCTTTTCCTTGTACTGAACTTCATGAAACAAGTAATAAAACTAAAACATGGTGTTTAAGAAATTGTAAACATATTTTCTATGTCTTTTAAGGGGATTTGGCCCTCAGTTAATATTCTTATTGCTCCCCTATTCTGCTCATGAAGATAGGTGATTTACAGATATGAAGAAAGTATTAGTAAAAGCTCCTCCTTCAAACAATTATGGAAGAGTAGGGTGAGGATTCTGCCACAGAATTTTCTTACACTTCCTCTGTTGGTGGGAGGAGACTCTGGGGCAAATGACTTTGGAAGACACATACCCTCCCAGGGCCGGCTCCAGGCACCAGGCACCCAAGCTGGTGCTTGGGGCGGCACCTGGAGGGGGGCGGCGCGGCGCTCCGGCCGCCAGGGCGGGGGGGGGGGAGAGCCGGGCCCCCCCCGGGGCCCGCCGCCCTCCTCCCAGGGCTCCGGCCGCCCTCCCCCCTGCGGGGGGGGGGGGCGGCCGGAGGCTTTTTCGCCTGGGGCGGTGAAAAAGCCAGAGCCAGCCCTGTACCCTCCCTAGCCCTGAAGGTCTGCACAGAAACAAGAGCTGTCCTGCAGGGAATACTGCTTCTCTGTTAGCCCACCCACCTTCTGCAGGAGCCATTCTGCAAATGACTGCGTGCCCCCTGCAGCTGCTCAGAGGGAAGCAATGGACCACAGAACTGGAATACCTCCTACCTAGATTTGCATGTAGGTAGCAAGGATAGTGTCATGGAAAGTACCACTGCCCCTGTGCTGCCTGCTCCCAATCCTGTTCCTCAAATGTTGAGCTGAACCAACTTCCGGTACCTTGTCAAGTTGGCACTGTTTTTCTGTGCTTGCCAGCTTGTGCTCTAGAATTTTAGCTGCTATTTAAAAACTGAAAATCTCTAGCCCTAAATGTGTAACTGATGCCTGAGTCTGAAGATAGCCCAAAACAATAGATGTGAGAAAGATATTAAGTCGTTCATTTCAAGGGGTGTTTATTTTGAAGCATAATGACAACTTAAATGTCAGTTTTAACTGTCTCGTTGCAATATATGGTATGACGACATTCATCCTGGCTCAGAAGGCCTATTCAATGTCCTCTAGTCTATACAACTTATAGGAAGCTCTGATACAGACACAGCCAAGCTAAGTCTTTAGCATTGGGAAACCTGTCTAATGGGCCAGCAACACAGTAAAATGGAATTAGACTTTTGGTTGGGGGGAAAAATTAAAGAGCATAGTATAATAGCAGTAAGAGACTCCAGGTTATTGTGAAGGATTCACTAATGTATTCCTAAGTAGTCTGAAGCATGAAGACACAACACATCCAGGTAGAACAGGCATATTTATATGCTGTAACCATCATTTATGACTCATGAGCCATTCCTAGGTAATATCTAGTCTCCTTTGTGTAATGAATTTTAAAATGGTTCATATTAATCTATTGCACAGCTCTGTCCCCTTTGCCATTAAGTCTACGCTGAATTTGGAGATGCAATATTTACCACTGAGGAACTTGAGAAAACACATCGTGTCCTTGCATAGACAGCTGCTGCAGTCATACTATATGTAGTGAGTTGTGCCTTCAGAAAAGAAAAGAGGTCTGAAACTCTGTATACAAAGACCTTTCAAACAGTGTGAGCATTTTTCTGGAGATTTGCATTGAAACACTGTCCCTGTGACACAGGTGATACTAACACAGTTTTGAGAGTTCTGTGGTTTTGGACCTAATTGTGTTATCTGTTGGTCTGGTAGGTTACAACAAGGTTTTGTAGAACACTTTATGACATGGTTGGACCCACTCTCCACTGATTTCTGAAGCTTTCTGAGAAGCACCTTTTTCACAAATTGAGTTCTTCAGGAAGACGTTAACATGGTTTGAAAACTCTTGTGGACAGGGACAAGACCGTGTTCACAGTTTAAAAAAATTCCCACCCTTGCTACTATCAATGGGACTCCCTTGCTCATATCAAAGTGCGAGTGCTAGTTTCGTCTGGCTAAATGGCATTTTACCCTAACTGGAGCAACTCAGACAACACAGATTAAAATGCCAGCAGCCATCTGTGGCCTGTCCACATTTGTGGCTCCCAACATTGCTCCTGCCAGTCAAATTGCACCAATGAGAAATGTTAAGAAAAACAGTCCTGTCTACACTAGAAAAGGCCTGGGTATCGAAACATGTTATCCCTTACTCCCATCTTGCTCTTCTCTCAAACTGGTGCTGAAAATGAGTGTTCATTAGTTGGATCAGGACAGGTTGAACTCAACACATATAACAAAGCTAGACTCCTGTCCACGCTATAATGACAACCATTTTCAACACCCACATTGGGTGAAGTGAGGGAGAAGCAGTGTTTGATATCCAGTATCAAACACAGCAGCTTCTTTACTGTAGAACCTCAATGTGTGGGGAACTGCAGAATGTCTACAAAACCATTACTTTTTCTTTAAATAATTTCACTTTCTCTCAAATGCAAGGCCTAATGGTGTGTAAAGAATGGTGAACCAATGTTTATTTTACATTTCCTGTTGGGTTTTTTGGGGGTGGTTGGGGTGAGGCTGTTACAACCTCAAGGTTACTTAAACAATGTTTTGTTTTTAATTAAAATAAGTATAGACTGTAATTCATTGTATTCTTTTTAGAGTAGTAGAAGACTTTGTAATTAGAGTAAGTGATGACAAATTTCTGGTAGGGATTCCAAAACATATGAGATTGTTAGTGAAAACACGAGGAAAGTGTTGCAAATAGTGTTAATTAAAAAAGTCCATGTGTAGTCCCTTCGAGGGCATGTGAATAAATAATATCTAATAGAGTTTCTATAGGAGTCTCCATTTATACTGAAAATGAGGAAGTCCTCGTAATGCATAACTATAGGAAGCCTTTATGAAAGGTATTTCTCACATTTCATCCTGGAAACCATTAAATAACCTGTTTTTATTATACAGAGCCAAACATTTGGTTTAATATTTTATTTTAGAAAAGACCACAAAATCATAGGGATATTAGCCATCTCATAATTTTTAGGGGTGTCTTAAAACCATGTACGTTTATTCCTGGCTTGAGTTTCCTAAAGTTACAATCTTTGATCCTTGTTCTCCAAAAAACATTACCCAGGATGCACATAAAACAGGCATTAAAGGGGTTTCCTACCCTATGTTTCTTCATTAACCATCTACCTTACCACCCACCAATGCTGTGGATTTAAGAGAGTCTACATAATTGAGTCCATAAATTAACAAAAACCCAGACAGCTGCCGAAATGAAGCAATAGATGGGACATTGGCCCTAATGTTCTCGTATTAGCACATTAAACAAGCAAAAGGGGAGCTCTTAATTACGCCTTACTTTATGGGAACATGATAAATTCCTTTTGCTGACCTTACTGCAAAGTCAATGGATTTTTTTGTGCCCGTGTTGAATTAATAGAGATAACAAAAGTGCTTTGGTTGAAGGATTATTTTGAGTATCTGAGAAACATTGTAAGTAGGTAGTAATGAACCTCAAACACAACTCAAACTGCTGTTCACCATTCTAAACTACCAGTTATTCAACATTTCAAACTGACAGCTTGTAAATGTACATTTTATTAAATGCACAGCAATAAAAATTTGTAGGTTTCTGTCACTTTGAATTTTAGTAGCTCAAAATGAGGCCTCTAGCCTTTTAAATTGTAGTTTGTATAAGCACAGTTCAGAACCATTCACCATTCTTAAACTGGTGCTTTTTAAAGCTTCATTATTTACATTTGCTCACGTAATATCCTTGTCAGAACCCAGGTATGCATGTCTCATGTCACTGATGGGCTGACTGGCTTGTGTTTTCAGTTGCTTTTATATTGTAGACTATACATAATTTTTCTTACAAAGTTCTAGAAAGTCAAAAAATAAAATAAAGCAAGCAGTGATGTCACACAGTCCAGCCTACTCTGCCCTGGAGCCAAATGTAGCTCTGTTGATCTCAGTGGAACTCCTTTCTTGAGTAAGGTAAACAGGATTTGGCCCAAGGACCAGCTGACTGAGCTTGATATTGATGTTGAAAGTTGCAGGCTGAGTGAAAATTTTGGCACATGGCAGTTAATACCACAATACAGCAGGAAATGTTTTGGAAAAGTTCTTGTGGAACGAAATGACAACAGGTCTCTGCTCACGTTTGAATGGTGCTATTGGACCTGATGCAATGGCAGTTTTGCCTGAGTGAGGATTGCAGGAAATGGCCCGAAGGGTGCATACATTTTTTTTTTTTTTTGCCAGATGTTTTAAATCAGAGTTTAGTTCCTACTTTGGAACCTAAGAAGTGACCAGATTTTCAAAACTGCACAGCACCCAATACATCCCACTATTGTCAACGGGAACTGCTGGGCATTGAGGATAAATGAAAATCTAGCCACTTCACTTAGGTGCCTAAATGGGAGCTGGGCTCTTTTGAAAATCTGGCTCTTAGATACTAAATTCAGATATGACTGTAGTGACTCCCTGTTCTTTTAACCTATAAACCATTGAATACATATAATTTTTCTACCATGTAACAAATACGATGTTCATAAAAATGCAAAGGGGCTGATCTTTTGGACATGAGAATTTTTGCAAAAATGCTGTTAACTGTATAGTGTTTATATGCATATACATTCACACACCATTATTTTAACTTACTGAAAACAAATCAGTCATTTAACTGTGATGTAAAACCTAGGTCATGCCCATGCGTGGGCACTAAATAAGTCTATGGAAGTTTTTGCCAGAGCAGTGGTGTTACCCTTGTGCTCTGGATCCATTCCAATTTGGGTAGCTACATTTCTGTCTTAAATTCTCCTTGTAGTTCTAATTGGATTTTGAATTCTTTGTCACTTTCTGTCCTAAACTATTATGTAGCATTTCAATAGTTTTTTTTTCTATTGAAAAGTTGCTACATTTCAGAGGTGGATGAAATAGAAGCACGCCAACCTCTGGAAGTGTGAAGATGTCAGTAGGCTTCAGAATATTGGCCTTAATCCCATCATGTACTATGTTTATGCTTGGCAGATTTTTTTTTAAAAATAATTTTGATGGATAATATCAATGTTTATTTTAAAGCATTTAAAATATTTGTATTGATCTTAATTTTTCACAGTTGTGGAAAATTACGGGGGAACCAGACAATTATTTAATGACAGTAGATGTTGAGATTCTAAAAGTTTGCTTAGTAGGAGTTATGCTATTAAATCTTTTGATAACACTCCCAAACAGATTGAATGCAAGTTTTGACAATGAAAGTTCATAACACTTTGACTCAGACATCTAATTTTGCAAATCGTATTTGCTTAGGAAGTAACTACACATAATCCCTATTTTAGTTTCTTTTATATAGCAGGGACAAAGAACTGGAAATGTGCCTTAAATTCTAGCCCTCTACCATCCAAGCCAAGAAACAATATCCATTGCATGGTGAGCTTTAACAATATTAGTCAGAATTGTTCTGTAAATGCTTTCAAATGCAATGCGCTTGTTAGTAACACTGGGCAGTGACAAAAATAACCATCCAACATAACACTTCAAAGCAAAATATGACAAGTTACACACCTGCATCTAGTTATTGAATATCTCTCCTATCACTGATCATCTCCTGACAATGCACACTGACTTCTTTGGTACTTCTGTCATCTCTGCCTTATGCGCTGACATTTCAAGGTGAAGCGGCCCAGCTGATATGGAGCTTCTTGGGATGGTAGAAGAAACATTGGGCCTGATCCTCCATCCCCCTACACCAGTGCACAGTGTGTAGTAAAGGATACTAAATCAGAATGGATTTCACATCCATTTCATATTTACCTCACAGTAGGGTAAATGACCACATAAGAGAATCAGACCCATGGTGTCCATACTTAGTGCAGTTTTTCCTCTTACTGACTGACGGGAAATGCTGCATCCAATGGAGTGGTTTCAGCTTGCTGTGCATCAGTTAGACAAACAGATGGAGCAATGAAGCCTCAACAGTGCTTGGGAGGAGAGGGGCATTACTGTCTCACCTTTGGGGACCTGAGGATTGAGATTTAAGGAGCTGTGACCCTGGTAGCAGATATTTTCCATAAGCCATGGGGTTCAACCCCAGCATACACATGGATTCGCTTCAGAAAAGCAGCTGCTTGGCCAAAGGTTCATTTATCCAGTGGATCATGACTCAGAACATTTTCCTACCCCATCTATAGGCTATTTAAACAAAAGTGAGGTGCCTGGGGAGCTAATTAGGAAGGAATGGCCCTTCAGTCTTGACTTTAACAACACTCAGCAAATACATGATTTACTGGGCTCAAGTCAGGACTGAACTCAACAGCATGGTAGCACGCACTGCAGCAGAGATGGATTAGTTATATATTGGGCCAGAAATAAAAAGAGTGGAAGATAGTGTGTGACACTATAGATGGTGGTGAGGGTTCCCACATGGGAGATGCAGGGTCTAGTTCCCCTACTACTATGTCTCTTTAATTATATATCCACAGTGAAACAGTTTCAACAGAAGAGATTAATGGATCCCCACAACAGAATAATCCAGTGCTCAATGGCTAGAGCACTTTCCTGAGACCACTGTTCAAATCCTTTTGACCCATCAGCTAGAAGGAGGAACTGAATCTGGGTCTCCCACATGCCAGGTGAGTGCTCTGCCCACTGGGCTAAAAATTATAAGGTGGGTAGTGGCACCTCCTCCTCCATCCAGATTTTGAATGGGAACCAGTCTGGTAGGCAGCTTCAGAGCACACCTACCAGCTCAGACCCCACAGGTGAAATAGGTACTACTTTATCCTTCCCCAATTTGTGGATCGCACTGGGAGACAGGTCTTTGGATGCCTAGAGTGAGGCAGCAGCATGCATGTTCAGAGGCAGAAACTTAGGGGCTGAGGGAACTTTTACAGTGGAAATTTAGGCACCAAGTGAGTTCAAGCAACTACAGGGTTAGGTGGCAGGTGAGCAGTGGTTTTGTGGATCATAATGGATGGCTCCTAATACTGGGACTTAGGTGCCTAAGTACCTTTGTGAATCTGGCCCTTTGTCTTTGTAAAAGAGGGATGACAGTACTATGATTTCTTTCACAGGGTGCTAGGTGAGTCAGTTAGCTCATACTTGTACAGTGCTTTGGATATGGAAATTATAAAGAATTACTATTGCTGCTGTGACAGATACAGCAATTTCCTGCCATATCCTTAGGAGAGTTATTAAATTAAGATAAGTATTTTTGGGGTCCAATGTATTAAATTAATGGTTTATACATCTTGGCATGGGGTTAGACTAGATGACCCTTGTGGTCCCTTCTAACCCTATGATTCTATGTATTTTTGTGGGTCAGGATTGCATGTAACCCCTCAAGGATCTGTGTGTGACAAATGTGAGACCTAGGAGTTCAAAGTGCTATAGTGAACAATGTGCCAGGCAAGAATGTACTTTTGGAACAAGAAGTCTTAAGTGGTTTTTCTGAGGGATATCTAGTGGGAGGTGAATGCAAATCTAGCTTTTTGAAGCTATGCCCTGAGGAGTGGGTCATTGTCTGTTGATCACCTGTTACATGAGGCCAAGATCAAAGGCCCAAATTATATAAAGGAAAGACTGAACTATCCATCGTTGTTCTGGTTCTGAATCTGAGATAGTTATGAACTTGTAACCATTGGGAAAACCCAGTTATGGACTTTGAAGCAGTGACACCTACCAGAGACCAAGATAGGAGTTCGGGTGACCTCTGCTTTTTAGCATGTGAGAAGTTTTTTTTTTATTGCTTTTAATGTGTTCTCTGTAACGCTTTCACCTTAAGAATAAATGTGCTTGCTTATAAAGAGCTGTGTGGTAACATAACTGTGGGCAATTACTCTGTTCATAACTTCTGAAGAGAAATCAAAGTATAGATGCTGGCCTTTTAGGCGATCTGGCATGCTGGGGATATCACAGTGTAGGCAGGCAACTATGCAGCCTGGGGGAAAAAAAAACAGTCATGAGGGAGAGAGATGTGGGTCTCTGTCCAAAACGGGTAATGGCTGGGAGCCAGAGGCCTAAAAGTGGGTGCCCTTGGTAGACCACGGAAGGGGAACACAGGTGCAGTTGCCCTGAACTCTGACAGCTGCAAAAGGTGATCATAGAAAAAATGACTAACCTATGACCCATTATCATGACAGCTGGGCAAATAATATATAATGAATAATTCATTCAACTGCTTTTGCTGCTTTTCCTTTTAGTGAAATGTTCACAGACAGATCACTATTTTCTCAGATTGATTTATTATTGGTAGGAGACATTGGTCTTGTTTATCTATCTACACAACTGTGGAGCAGGTGTCCAGTATGGGTTCTTTATGGTATCTCAGATTAGAATTGCTGTTTCAGTCCTAAGTATTGGACCTGTGTGATCCAGTTAGCAACCTGCTGTGTTTTGCGGGGTGCATGGAAGATTTCAGTGTCTTGTACAGAAAAAAGCCACCTCCTGTCTTTACATCTGTAACAAGTAATTCTTCTCTACCATGTCCACTCAGTTGTCAATCTGGTCAAGTTTATTGTTTATAGTATTCAATTTAACATCAAAGGAATCAAATTACCCCCCAAAAATGCGCACAGATGTAAAACTGATTCAGTAGAGACATTAGAGATGGTAACTGATGAAGTGGAAACAGATTTTTTTATATATGCAAGCCTCTAATGTAGTGAGAGCTAAGGGAGAAAAGGGGTTAGACCAACACAAAACCATAAGTGGATCTGTGGACTAAGGGAGCTTTTCTAACGGAGCTCCATCCCAATTTTTCTGTTTGGGCTTTGATTTTTTTTCCAAATATGAGAATACCATTGGTGAAACACGTGTAGTGAATGTTCTATCTGCTGGAGGAAGAATGGATATGGTTCCCAATGGAGCTTGTCAACACTGCATTGAATGCCCACTTGTGGCCTCAGTGTCTTCCATGGGCTTTAAATCAGTGTCTAGCTGCAGAGTGAAAGAGATCATTAGGGAGCAGCGGGATTCTGCTTGAAATGGTGAGTGTACTAGCTCTGCAGAAGAAACTAGGGAAAATAGCTCAGGACTGAAATACTGATCCCCTGAATCAATCCCTCTTTGTTCACTTTG
The DNA here is from genome assembly GCF_002925995.2 of Terrapene triunguis. Classification (NCBI taxonomy): domain Eukaryota; kingdom Metazoa; phylum Chordata; order Testudines; family Emydidae; genus Terrapene; species Terrapene triunguis. The sequence goes on from NW_020664417.1 coordinate 76,563,891, forward strand.
AATGATGAGCCAGATCATGACTACTTTGCACTTTCTCGAATAGTGGTTAACTTATCCCACACATGGAGTGTGTATCATTCTGCTTTGATGACCATCTTGTTGCTGCGAGGTTTGGGGAAGGGCATCTAAAGTAGAGCCAGTAGGGACACAAGTGACTCATTCTTGTTAAAACCACTCCACATGAAGGATGTGCTCATACCCCGTTTATATATGTATTTTCACACTGAAAATGATTACTTTGTACATTGTATGTTCACACACAAACCCTGATTTGCTTGTGACCACCTAGTCATGTGTTTTCACATGCAAAGTGTATGCTTTTACTCATGAAGAAATGCACATCTAAATAGATAGCAAGGATTGAAACTGAGCCCTAAATTGAGTAAGCTGCAATCATTTAGTGTAGCTTATTTAGCATGCAGAAATATTTTAGAAGATTGGTATTAGCTCTTCCTCCCCTGGACCCTCAGTTAAAATCCAGACAAGTCAATAGTCACTGGCAGTCATTACCATTTAAAGGCTATTTGGTGGCCTGTGTGAAATAAGATGGTCTTAATTCAACTGCTAGCAGAAAATGTACACATTGCAAAATCAATGATCATAGTGGTAAACAAAGCTACAGGCCAAAGACTGAATGAGAATGGAGACTAAACTACCTTCTCACATGGAGAGTTGGTCACTCCAGATTAAGGCTAAGGCACATTCATGGAGTTTACACTTCTGTCTTTTCTGTGGATAAATAGAGGTTTTTCAGGACTATCAATGAAGCCCTTTTAGAAGGAAATTCAAATAAAATTTAAACAGAGAGTAAAACAAAAATGGAACAAGTATCACAATTAAGACAGGATTTTACAATAAACAATATACTTAGAAGAGAGACCTTGAATGGGACTTTTACTTACGAGATTCTTCCCTAGTGTTCGCAAAGATGCATAAAATGAGTTTGACTATGAGGATTAGGTATACCTACCAGACAAGAGAAAACACTCTTCTACAAAATGTACTCAGTTTGTTAATTTCAGTGCTTCTCAGTATGCCCTGTATTTTCCTTTTCGCCTTTTAAATACAAAGTTCTTTGGGGCAGACACTGACTTCATTTTGTGTCTTATGCAGCATTCTTGATGCATAGCAAATAATAAACAAGATAAAAGGGTGAAAAATGATGAAAACATTTCAGTTCCAAAGTTACCCTGGAGGGGACACACTGATAACAATAAGTCACACAGTACAAAACTTAATTAGGTTGCTTAACATGAACAACTAAGTTGCATAAGGATTTGGAGTTTGCTTCTCCACTCCATTGCACTAAAGTAAAATGTAAAAGGAGTGTAACAGAGTGAAGAATCAGTTTTTTATTTTATTAAAACTTGTTACCACTTTAACATCCTAAGGCAACTTGGACATTTGTAGGACATACTCTCTCACTGAGCCACAGTTTTTTTTTTTTTAAATGGGCTTATTTTAAAATGCCAAATGAGGAATTGAGCATGTCACTGACTTTCACATAGCTAGTAATCATAATAGGGCTATTGAGATGTGAGTTGTCTAGTTGTTTCCATATTGTATGACTCCTGGCTGCCAGTTTCCATAGGTCTTTAGAGGTTACTAATGAACGGCTTTGGCTTTTAACACACAGACGAATATATTGTTTTCACAACATTTGCATAATATTGATTTTTAATCCTATTTTAATTACAGTTATTAAGCAAATCAGAAATATGTAATCAAGGCACTGTTAAATTAATGAAAATTGTAAGAGTTGGGGCTACATGGTTTTCCTCTCTCTGTTGTTCACTTTCTTAGAGCAAGAGTATTCATATCTTAAATATACTCAAGCTAAAAGAACTCATAAAGAAAACTGAAAGAAAAGGAATGATCTACAAAAGAAAATTGTACATCTAATATCTGTCTATTGTGGTATTAAGAGTTATGTCATTTTTTGGTGTGTGTCTTCAATACTGGCATTGACCCCTTTTTCCCCTGTCTGTTCCTCCATCCCAGATCTACATATTCATCTGCTCCCACTCATTATCTCTTACTGTCACACACACACTGTCCCAAGAATATTCATCAAAGCTTTCTCTCAATTTTTTTAATTGTATTACAATACTCTTTTTTTTTTTTTCTGATGGCTTCTCCTTTTTTTGCATCTTTTCCTCTTCCTCTGCTTCTTTGGTTGCCTCCCACACTCTGCTTCTACTCTTCCTCGCTCTCACCCCTCTCCTTGTTTCCCCTTTCCATTACCCTTCCCTCACGCATGGCAGAATACCTTCTCTCCTCCCAACTGGTCCGTTCCTTTCCTAACCTGCCCTCCCCTCTCTTTGCTGCTCCACTGCTTTTCCCCTACTCCTGATTTAAGCAAAGCACCTAAGTGAAAATAACCAGCTGTTGGCAGGGTAGTGGGAGCACTTCAGTGTTGGCTAATTTAACTCCCTCTGTCCCATAGTGCAGGAACAGACCAGAGAGTGAAATTAACCAGCTGCGGTGGGCTTCCACCAATTTCACAGCTGCTTATCTTAAATTAGCTGCTCTGGTCTGCACAGAAGCAGACAAAAGGAGGCGCAGTGTGCAGAGAAGACAGTCATACCATGTACCATCAAAGTCTTTCATATAATGTTTCTCTATTATGCTTGTGGTAGTAAACATTATGGTTAAGGCTGAGAAATATTTCCATTCCAGCCCCCTGTATTTGTTCACCCACTTTCTGAAATCTCTTCTCTAGGGGCTCAAACCTTCTATTCTCCAAAGGTGAATTTTTTGAGAAACGTTGAGCAACAAGAGCTGAGCTGTTTTTCAGTTATTTAGAAGATGGGGAAAGAAGCATCTGTCTAGTTTAATCGCTGTGCACGTGTGTTGAACACAAGATAACTGTCCATGTGAAGTTCACACTTGGTAGGATCGTAATCCTCAAGGAGGAAAAAACATTAAGCTAATCATTTTGTGGAAAAACATTTCAAAGGTAATAAAGGTTTGGAAATCTGTGTTCTGCATGAACAGTATAAGCAGCTATGCTACGTTAGGCCCATACTATTCTTTAATAACAGTTCTAGTGTAAGAAAAAATTACTTACCATATGGTTATGTAAACGTATTCTGGGAAGTATATTTTTCTTCTTCTGATCGCTAATCCAGAACCAGTGTTGAGAAAAGTTTACTGGTCCCAAGAACATTTGTATTGGTCTGCCAGACTGTTTCTCAGTCCTGGTGAGTCATGAAACACTTGCCTTATAGTGTGAGTGTCAACTACCTTAGTACATTCATTTTTCAATGTTATTTAGTGTTAATCATACAAAACTTCAATAAAGTCACAAAGCATAAAAGAAAGTTCATGTTTGTCTCCGTTCCTTTCCTTTCCTTGTTTGAGTCCTATTCAGATACTCACCTCTCAGAAGTTGGATAGGTCAATCAGAGTCACCACAGCCCAATTAAGTTAAAGGCAACCTGCACAGGAAAATAGAAGGGATATGCCATGTTTTACTTCTTTCTGATGTAGGAGAAAATTTTCAGATTTTTCTCTGCTTGTCTTTTTACACTGAAAATTCAGGTCTTGTCTATCCTTTTTTTCCCATTTAAACTCTGGATTATTGGAGAACTAGTAACTATTAGTTCTGATTCTGCAAACACTGGAGTATATTAATAACTTTATCAGCATGAGTAGTCCCCTTGAACTCACTGGGGTTATAATGTGTGTATATGGAGGATTGAAACTTTTATGACCCCACAGTTACCAAGGAAAGAAGAAATGATTTTTATTCAGATTTTTAAAATTTTGGTTATAACCTGTCATCTCAGCCGTTAAAAAATATAACAGTTAGTTTCAGTTACTACATCTGCCCTTGAGTCCCTCTGCCAATTTTTGTTTTATAATTATATTTTCCAATTTAAAAAAAAAATGTTTATCGTCTCTGTTGCTGTGTGAAAGACCCAAACAAACAAGGGAAACTAGCTATGACACTGAAACCACCGAGGCAGATTCCTGCAGTCTGTGTGATTGCAGGACTGGGGCCTGACTATCCAGGAGACATGGTGAAACTGTACAAAATGTGCTATTCAGTGCACAAAATAAAATAAAGATAAATTTTCTCTAATCTTCCAGATACAATAATTTTAGGTGTTACTTCTAATAGGAAGTAAAACAAAACATCACACAGAACTGTTATTTTTAAGTTGACTGTGTCCCTTTAGCATCTATCTAATTGGGTTCCTGATTCTTAGTTAGAGATAAAGCTTTTTTGTCAAAGACTGAATACTTTCAATTAAGGGTTGAGATATGCCCTAGTCCACATCCCTGAGTCCTTGAAAGGACACCATCCAATAAAACAGGAAAGACTAGACTTGACATTCCAGATATTATTTAAACTCTACAGGTCACCTCCCCCATCCTAAGGCCTTGTCTAATGTTGTTGTTTTTTGTTAGCCACCAAGTGGCTACATGGACGTAACTGCATCAGTGCAAATCCCTAACAGATGTGGTGCAATGGCGTAAGCACTGATTTGTTCTGATGCTGCTTACATCAGTACACCACACTGACAATAAGGGTTGGTACGAGTGCAGCTACACCAGTGGCGGCTAATCCCAGTGTTGACAAGATCCAACATTTTTGCCAGTTAGCTAATTGGGCAGCTGTAACTCCTCTTGAACAGGCAAACAAGAAGTGTTTATGTTGATACCATAACAGAGAGAATCGTCATCCAGGTACAAATATTGATCTAAACAAATGTTACATAACATTCATTGACAAGAAAACCACGGGAGGGGGATTAATTAGATGGTGCCTGTACTTAAAAATCAGATAATTTTGATTACTGTTTTTTTCTAACCAAAATTTGTTATTCAAATATGATTTCACCAACCACTAGTCTCACAAGCCCAGTGTTAGAGTAATGCTCCATTTGAAATATGGGATTATACATTTCAAATGGTATACAGCATTAGATCTACTTCTAACAGTTTTCAAGATAGTGGCTGCACAAATCAGGCTGGAATTGAAGTTGAGAGAAAGAAGCAAGAATGTAATTGGAATAATGAGATGTTAAGGTCTGGTATGTTGTAAACTGCCAAAGTTGAAAAGACTGACATGTCATTACTTCATATGGCATTATAAGGATAAACACAAGGAAGATTATGAATCACTTTGTGATCTATTGATGAAGAGCGCTATATAAGACCTCGGTATTATCATCAGGAAACTCAGATTCCCAGTCTTTCTGTGGGGTTTAGCATTAGTTTATCTCCCGGGTGGTTTGCAGGGTATTGTACCATGAAGTGGTCATGTAGACTAGGCAAAAATACAGGCCAGGCCATGGACACTTGCCAGCTAGTCAGCATCCCATGTATTCTGGACCAATACACCCTTGCCACTGAATCTTCATTATTAGTAATAACATACAAGAACCCAGATTAGCTCTCAGATTCCAGGCTGAGTCTGCAGGAGCGGCAGTAAGGGGAAAAAAAAAACCTCATGTAAACTGAGCAAATTTTTACTGGAAATCATTGTGAGATGGAAAATGGGACCCTTAGATGCCATTTTAACCATCAGTTTTCAAAAAGGAATGTTTTAAAGAGGTGCACAAATGTGCTTCTTACAATGCACACAATGGGAATGCCTCCTCTTTGAACTCCAAATATGCAAGCTAGCTGCCTGCTATGCAAACTCACACAGAGGTCTAGAGACAGGAAACATCCTTTATTCTGTTTGTACAGTGCCTAAAATAGTGGGTCTCTGGGCACTACCAGAGTCTATATAAAAAGATTCCAGGACTGTAACTCTGAAGCCTAGAATGTCTGCTGAGTCAGTGTGAAGCAATGGAAATACCTACACGCAGGGCCTAGAGCTCTTTTTGTTTAGAGTATCACCACGTTAAATAATCACTAGGATTCATTGTCTGTTAGCATCCAATTTGTCAGTTCTCAGCCGTTTTTGACTTACACTTATATGACAGCACAGGTGTTTTCACCTAGCCCCATAAAGAAAAGAATTAAGATAGATGTTTTGAGCATTTTCCTCATCCATGTTGTGTATGTATAATCTGTGACATTGCACTCTGTATGATTTTATGGAAGTATGCTGATGAGTGAATATAATGTAACTAAAATATGCTTCATGCAAAAGGTCTCTTGTAAGGTATCATTACAAAGCTTATAGTCTACTGAGTGTGGTCATCCTATTTGTATAAATGTATCACTCTTGTATCTGAAGCTAGAAATACGAAATATAACTCTGAGATCCTATTGTAGTTGTGCAAAGTGTGGACAATTAATGGTAGCTTGGAATCTTAATAGCTCCCATTAACCAGGACCACTGACTGTAGATGGCTCTGTTTTACTTGTAAGTCTTCCTGTATACGTGTGTGCTGGCAAGTGGGTAATGAAGTCTTACAGTGACATGTGATCATGTCACCTGAACTGGAATCCATCTTTAACCTGGTGCATTTCCATTGAGGAGGAGGAGTGGGAACCCAGAGGGACAAAGGATTCTCGCCTTATCCAAAAGATATATAAGTGGGTGGAACAGAACAAATTAGGTGGCCATCATGAGAAATCCCCTAACTACCACCTGAGCTGGAACAAGGGCTGTACCAGGGGAAAGGATTGTGTCCAGACTAGGAAGGCATTCAGTCTGTGACAGAAACTTATTGAAACATTTCTGAGGGTGAGATTTTATCTGTATTCAGTTTTATTACTGCACTAGTTTGAGACTTGCAAAATAAAATAAAACACGCTTGGTAATTCACTTTGTTCTGTCTGTTATTACTTGGAACCACTTAAATCCTACTTTCTGTATTTAATAAAATCACTTTTTACTTATAAACCCAGAGTATGTATTAATATTGGGGGGGGGGGGAAAGCTGTGCATAACTCTCTATCAGTTATAGAGGCAAACAATTTATGAGTTTACCCTGTATAACCTTTATACAGGGTAAAATGGATTTATTTGGAGTTTGGACCCCATTGGGAGTTGGGCATCTGAGTGTTAAAGACAGGAACACTTCTTAAGTTGTTTTCAGTTAAGTCTGCTGCTTTGGGGCAAGTGGTTCAGACCCTGGGTCTGGGTTGGAGCAGACTGGCGTGTCTGGCTCAACAAGACAGGGTGCTGGAGTCCCAAGCTAGCAGGGAAAGCAGGGGCAGAAGTAGTCGTGGCACATCAGTTGGCAGTTCCCAAGGGGGTTTCTGGGATCCAACCTGTCACATCATCAAAGATTCTCCAGTCAGAACGTAGCGCACAATGCACATAGCTGCCGGAAATAGGGGGTGGGGGTGGTGAACAAAGGAACCTCTCCCTTTTTTAGAACAGAGCCGGCCATGTCCCCCACGTCTGAGAACCTACTTGGCAAGTGTATGGGGGGGGACGGGACCGGCAGGCCTCCCCTTAGCCCCTGACCAGAGCTGGTGGAGTACTTGTGGAGCCCCTTCCCTGCTGGCATGACAGAGGGGCCAACCCCGAGGGAGAGGCATTGGGTCCTGGCACACAGGGTCGCCATGCCATTCAAATTTGGCCCTGTTTGATGGCTTCCCCCGGGGGAGGCCTTCCTGCGTCCTGCACAGAAGAAGGGTTAAGGGCCGGCTCAGGCTCTCAGCTGCGTTGTAGGGGAGCAGTGCCTCACAAGCACGTTAGTCCTTGATGGCTGGAGCCAGAAACACGGGGCCGGGGCCCGGGCCGGGGAAGGACTGCTTCCTGGGGGGGGGGGGGGCTGCCTGCCTTCCCTGGGAGCGCTTCAGCGCATGGGGCCGCGCCTCTGAATCATTGAGACAAAGGGGAGAAGTGATCTTACAGTCCCGGCTCCCCAGCCTGGGCAGCAGCACAGAAGGGGGGAGAAGGGTGGCGCCTGCTTGATTTCCCTCAGGGCAGCTCCAGCCCCGCTCTCGTTTGGACTCCGCCAACGGCAGTGGCCTGGGGGCGCGGTTCCTTCTCCCAAGGCAGCTCCTTCCCGCGCTTCCTAGGGCTGGGCAACGCGGGGGGCCTCCACGCGGCCTGGGCACAGGACCCCTGCTCCCTCCCAGCGCTCGGAGAAGGGAGTAGATGCCGCCACGCCCCTGAGAGGGGGGGGGGAAGGATTCCCATGCCCCGCCCCCTCCAGAGCAGAGGGCAAAGAATCCGCGTGCCTTTCTGGGGCAGCAGAGCAGAGGGCGGAAAATCCCCTAAACCCCGCCCCCCTGGGGAAGGGAGAAGGAGGAGCTAGTTGTGGTGCTCCCCGCCCTGTGAGTGTGACCTTTCACCCCGCGGCCCTTAGTTACCACGCTGGGCGTCACTAAGGGATTAAACCATTGAAGCTCTCAGAATTCCAAGCTAAACCACTATCGCGCAGGGAGGGGGAGAGAGGCTGTGAGGGTGCAGGGACGCGGGGGGCCTAGCGAGCTGATTCCCCCGCCGGGGAGCAGTCGTTGGGTCCGCCGCCCAGTCTCTCTCGCCCTCCTCCGGTTCGGCCTCGCCGTGGTCTCGCCCAGACTCGGCCGTAGTGACAGCGGCCGCATCAAGGAAAGATGGCGGCTCCGGCCTCTGTGCCGGTACCGGCTTCGTGAGTGCGGCACTCGCTCCCCGCCCCGCCGGGCGCAGGGACCATGTCGGACTCGGAGGAGGAGAGTCCGGACCGGCAACTCAAGCTAGTGGTGTTGGGGGACGGCACCTCCGGCAAGGTCAGTGCTGGGGCCCGTCTGCCCCCGCTCCTCGCTGCCGGGGCTGCACCCCAACCCTCCCCGGGATGTTCTCTGTCCCCTCCCGCCGCGGAATGTCCCCCGGGTGCGGGCCCCGCCCCCGCACCGGACCCGCCTACTTCGCCCCCCAGCTGGCCCCGACTAGCAGCGCGTGCGGCTCGTGTAGCTCAAACAGCCAAGCCCCTGCCTCCGTCACTAGTGTCTGTCGCGCCTGTCGCTGTCGCCATATCTGGCCAGTGACTGACCGGCGATGATCGGTGCCTGCCGGACCGGCAGTTGTCCCTAGCCACGTCCCCGGGAGACCAACGATCTCGGACTCGAGGCCCACAGCGCGGTGGTGGTTGGGGGTGGAACAATCGCACCACGAGCGGCCTCTCCGGCCGGGTCTCCAGAGACCTTTGGGGGCTGCGAATGGCAGAGATGAGGGTTTCCTGCTGTCAGACAGCGCAGCCCCGCAAGAAAGACAGTGGGAGGGGAGGCTGCTGTGGCCAACCCCATCTGTTTTGTGGGACGCAAGGAGCAGTGGCCCCGAGCAGCCTCCTAGACCCTCCCTCCCGCCCGCTGGCAATCGGCACCCAAACTCTGGCAAGGTCCCTGGGGCGTCCTGCCACGCTCTGAAGCGGGAAACTAGGAATTCTAGACTGGCTTAACTTCAAGTATAGAAGTCCTTAATAAAGGTAAAAGCTAATAATACAATCACTACAGGCCTTTGTGGTGTTTATTTTGACATTAAAGCCAATTTATCCTATATTGTTCCCATATTTTCAGTATGTTGCACACTTTGTGTTGGCAAGGCATAGTAACATCATAGAAGTTGTTGGGGGAAGCGGCAGGTTTTGGAATCTGGACAGGCATTGGGAAGGGATTTGGGGTTCTGGCAAGGCAGAGGGAGGGAATCTGGGGTTCAGGGACAAACATATTAGCTGGATGTTGCTGCCGAAATAATCAACAGTGACCTATGTTGCTATTCAAGTTGTGTTCTTAAGGTTTCAAAAACTACTAGACTGCTGACACGAATGAGGCAACTTTATATCTGTCAGAACTATTATTTCAGGCTATGGGAAGTCGCCAGTGTGGTGTTTTAATTTTGGTTCACATTTTCAAGGTTTTCTTTCTGTGAAGGTTAGGAATGTAATTAACAAATAACATGGTTACAGAATTGTGGACTACATGAAGTCCATGACCAGTATAGAGCCAAATAAGGCAAAGCACAGGTCACTATGCACCAAAGAAGACAATAAGACCTGATCTTTACTTGCAACAAAAAGTGATCATAGTGTATGTATTCAGGTTTCAAAGAGGAGTAGCCGTGTTAGTCTGTGTCAGTAAAAACAACGAGGAGTCCTTGTGGCACCTTAGAGACTAACAAATTTATTTAGGCATAAGCTTTTGTGGGATATAACCCACTTCATCAGATGCACGGAGTGGAAAATACAGTAAGCAGGTATAAATATACAGCCCATGAAAAGATGGGAGTTGCCTTACCAAGTGGGGGGGGGGGGTCAGTGCTAACGAGGCCAATTAACTAGGGTGGAGGTGGCCCATTCCCAGCAGTTGACAAGAAGGTGTGAGTATCAACAGAGGGAAAATTATTTTTTTGTAGTGACCCAGCCACTCCCAGACTTTATTCAGGCCTAATTTGATGGTGTCAAGTTTACTAATTAATTCCAGTTCTGCAGTTTCTCGTTGAAGTCTGGACCCATGGGAAGGAGGCCCTTGAGGAATTCCACCTGGATTTCAACAATTTCCACCGCACCATCAACCTTAGCCTGGACCAGTCCACACAAGAGATCCACTATCTTGGCACTACAGTACAAATAAGCAATGGTCATATAAACACCACCCTATACCGGAAACCTACTGACCGCCATACTACTCCAGCTTTCATCCAGACCACATCACACGATCCATTGTCTGCAACCAAGCTCTCAGATACAACCACATTTGTTCCAATCCCTCAGACAGAGACAAACACCTACAGGATCTCTATCAGGCATTCTTAAAACTACAGTACCCACCTGGTGAAGTGAAGAAAGAGATTGACAGAGCAAGAAGGGTACCCAGATTACAGGACAGGCCCAACAAAGAAAGTAATGGAACGCCACTAGCCATCACCTTCAGCCCCCAACTAAAATGTCTCTAGCACATCATCAAGGATATACAATCTATCCTGAAGGATGATCCCTCACTCTCACAGACCTTGGGAGACAGGCCAGTCCTCGCTTACAGACAGCCCCCCAACCTGAAGCAAATACCAGCAACTACACGCCACACAACAGAAACATTAACCCAGGAACCAACCCCTGCAACAAACCCCATTGCCAACTCTGTCCGCATATCTATTCAAGGGACACAATCATAGGACCCAACCACATCAGCCACACCATCAAGGGCTCGTTCACCTGTACATCTACCAATGTGATGTATGCCATCATGTGCCAGCAATGCTCCTCTGCTATGTACATTGGCCAAACCAGACAGTCTCTACTCAAAAGAATAAATGGACACAAATCAGACATCAAGAATTGTAACATTCAAAAACCAGTAGGAGAGCACTTCAATCTCCCTGGACACTCAATAACAGACTTAAGTCACCATTCTTCCACAAAAAAACTTCAAAAACAGACTTCAACGAGAAACTGCAGAATTGTAATTAATTTGCAAACTTGACAACATCAAATTAGGCCTGAATAAATACTGGGATTGGCTGGGTCACTACAAAAAATAATTTTCCCTCTGTTGATACTCACCCCTTCTTGTCAACTGCTGGGAATGGGCCACTTCCACCCTAATTGAATTGGCCTCATTAGCACTGACCCCCCACCTTGGGAAGGCAACTCCCATCTTTTTATGTGCTATATATTTATACCTGTTTACTGTGTTTTCCACTCCATGCATCTGATGACGTGGATTATATCCCACGAAAGCTTATGCCCAAATAAATTTTGTTAGTCTCCAAGGTGCACAAGGACTCCTCAGTGTATGTATTATTACACATATCTTGAATGTGTTAATGAGACATACATGATAATCTCATCATGAATGTGAATTTCAAAAATACAATTTCTTCTTTGTTACTAACTTTCTAATAGGAAATTAAAAGTTCGGACACAGAATAACTGGTCTACATATGATTTCAGGTGAAAAACCAAGACTTCATGTAATTTGCAGGTGTTGGAAAATCTGCTTTCCATTGATAAGTAGGAAAATTCTCTGTGGTGAAAAAGGCATGTGGCTAAGTATAGACTTTACTCTTTAATTTAAAGAAAAGAGTATCTAGCTCTAATGGTTGTAAAGAAAACCTTTTATACCATGAAAGTAGTGTTATGTTTGAATCAGTGGACAAATAATTCCAAGTGACAATCTAAGGAGTGTATTATAAATGCTCAAGATAGTTCTAGTCTTTTGCTCTTAGCTTTCCCAGTATTTAAATCAAACTAAGAAGTCCTTTTCACTACTGCTGTTCAGCACCTTACGGTGTGACTTGTTACCGTATCTGGAATTACAAGCATTGGTGCATTTTGATGTTTTTTCCTGGTTGCATCCCTGAATCCTTTGCTGTGCCTGGGAATCGTATGGTTGACATTCAGCTGCCTTTGCCTGAGTGCAGATTACATTGATGGGGGCTGCTTTGCTTTCCTCACACTCAGAGCTTTGGAGTGGAGCTCGGAGCTGGAGCGCAGAGCAGTAGGTTTTTGCCTGGAGCGGAGCCGGAGCGGAGCAATTCAAAAAGCTTACACAAGAGGGAGGCTGGGTGAATCTTGTAAGCTGGCTGAATCATTGTTCCTCGAGAGGCAGGAGACCAGTGTTGCCATTGGTGGCCTAGAGGAAGAAAAGGAAAATTTAGAGCAATCAGCTTTTTGAATATGTGTATGTTTCTCATCCATCCTCCTTTGCACACATACTCAGCCCCCATTCACTATACACATTCCTCTCTCTGCAGGAACTATGATCTATCTTCAGTCAATGGAGAGGAATGGAAATAGTGGCAGAAGATATATTCTCTCATTCCCTTCTGAGATCCAAATTTGAAGATCACAAAGTGCTTTATAAACATTAATTAAATTTCACTCCACCACTATCATGTAGATTACTATCGTAGTCTCCATTTTGCAGATGGAGAAACTATTCGGCGAGCCATATTCAGGCTTGCAAATCTAGATAGTGAAAATAAATAGGTTGTCTGTAAACATTTATCAGCCATTTTTTCTTTTAAAGGACAGTTTTTCATTGTTGGGTTGCAGTGGAGTAGGAAGGCCAAAAAATCGAAATTATAAAATTATTTGCTGTGTAAACTAGGAATAAGCAAAATTTTAGATCAGTGTGTTTTTATAAACTATACTTTCTTCAATGAAAAGTTATCCATATTTGAGTTACTTCATAACCAGTACAAAAATTAAGCATTTTCTGCCCTACAGTTTCCTGACATTTTGTGCACCTAAGATTCTTACAATCTGGTGCTGGTGCCGATTGTGGTCCAGTGTGGATTGTTACTATAAATAGAAAGTTGACATGATAAACTGGAATAGGTGAGGTGAGAGGGGATACAGATTAATTTTTGGATGGTGATAGTGAATTCTCAGTGGGTTTGGTAAAGTGGAAACCTTTGATGGAAGACCTTATTGTTGGATCCAGAGGTAACAGCCAAAGTCCCATTGGCACTTCTGAAAAATTTACCTCCTAGGGAGGAAAAGGCAAGTAGGGCAGCCTTTGGGAAGTTCCTACTCCTGCTCTACAAATACCCACAAAATGGCTGGTAAGAAAGCATGACTGACACTGTTTGGATGTCATTGCATATACCATGACTTGCCATCTAACATTTGACAGATGGCAACTTTTTTTCAGACATAGTCTGATTTTTTTGTTTGTTTGTCTGTAAATGAATGTTTGCAGTGGCGTTGTAGCCTTGTTTGTCCCAGGATATGAGAGAGACAAAGTAATATCTTTTATTAGACCAAGTTCTGTTGTGAAAGAGACAAGCTTTTGAGCTGGAGAGCTCTTTTTCAGGACGATTTATGGACAATTTCCAGCACAGCTGATACAACTAGTTGGTGATTGATCTAAAAATATAAGCAAGCAGTCTTCTCCTCTGCTTCACCGCTTAGGTGAAACTGTATCCTTGTTTTGTAGGGAACTCCCCCCAAATCACCCATATTTAAAACTGCTCTTCGTGGTTCTTATACTTTTATGATTTAATTATATGTATTGCTAGTTCAGCACCCCAAGAACTTTAGGTGCTGAATTAGCTGAAAGGGGAGGGACTGGGCTGCTTAATAAATATTATCAGACATATGCATTAAGACCCAGATTCAGTCAGCCATCCGTATTCCGCAAAGCACTTATGCATATGCTTGTATTTAGGCAAGTGCTTAAATGCTTTGCTGAATTGGGGCCTAAATAGAGAGAGAGTCTATCAACACAATGGTTGGCAGTCATAGTAGAGAGGTCATGGAATGAGACCCAGTCTGTTACAAAATTGTTCTCTAGATTAATGAAACTTTTTGGATGGGGAAAACCTTGTTTAAAACTGTCGCAGAAAATGTTTTTTTGAGCTAGAATAGCTTTCATCAACCATTGGAATGGAAAATAATTTACCTTGACCACACAGGCCACGGCTGCTGCCAAAATTGTTACCTAAAATCTTTCTCAAGAACCCCTCTAGAGAGCAATTTTAGGATCGTAGGGAGCTTTTGCATTGTGGATGGACCTGAATGGGCATGGAGACAACTTTTCCATGTGTAGAGGACTTGAACTGCTGCTGTCAGTGTTCTTGTGGATAAATACTTGTTCTGTGAATGAATAGAGAACTCCAGTCTTCAGGGCTGGCAATCCTACACCTTTCGTGAGCGCTAACGTTCATTAAAAAAAATTAAAAAAGGAGTTAGTCAATGATTTTCTGCAATAAATTCCTTTGCATTCAGGAGAGTGGAGGAAAGCTATTTAAGAGAACTTTGCCATGCTGTTGATTACTTGTTGTTCTTATTGGTTGGCTGTTAATTGAATGTGGTGTTTATTTTTATTAACACCCCTAGAAACCTTTTGGGAATATCAAGTGTCACAGAGTGATAAAGTTAGTATTTACTGTATCCTTAAAACATGGGAGGGTTTGCTTATTTATCATGGATCTAAATTAGGATTTTATATTTTCCAGATCTGACCATATTATAGGGTTTATATTTTGTTCTGCATCCCAGGTGCTAGTTGTTATTCACTAATGAAAGGGGAAATTACAAGGGAAAAGTTCCTATTTTGTAATTAAACATTCAGTTTACAGGAAAAGAGGGCCTATATAGTGCACTTCTGCACTTTGTTGATACTTGCCTACATCTGAGGTGGTGATAGATTTTTTTTTTAAAATGATCAAATGCTCAGTGTTAGATTACAAAAATATTGTGAATGAGTTAGCGGTACTCCAATCAAAATTTTTACTGAATTTTATTTTGAATATGTACTTAAAAATAATTGTCCAATAGCTTTGTGGTGGCAGATGGATTCTCATCCTCTGTGATCCTCAACCTTTTCACTGCCAAATGTGGTACAAATGGCATGAATATGTTTATTTAATTATAGTTTGCTTGTTTTCATTTATTTTCTTAATTCTCTATGGGCCTGAGTCCACTAGAGTAAATTAAACGATTCCCATTCATTTAATTGGGTTTTGGATCAGGTTTATAAATATCTTCTGAGTTCAAGACACCTATTAATCCCTGACAGTGGTGGGAATATGGATGATACAATCAAGCAACTATTGAGTCTTGTATTATTTCCTTCACAAATAACTTTCTGGATCAGTATTTCCCTATTTATGCTTGATTCTTAATTGTGGAGTCCTTTGGTGGTGGTAGTGTATAAATAACATCTCATGAAAAGGGGTACAAGCTGTTGTAGAAAAAGAGCAAGCGTTACAGTGCCTCTCTCACTCTTTTTTTTTTTTTTTTTTTTTCACATTAGTAGTGTAACATGTCTGTTTACAGTAACAGGACTATTTGTATTATTGTAATGTATGTTAACTGGATATCCTCTACTACTCGTTTTTAATAACACTTGATGTCATTCAGTGTTTTATTTAAAGATTGGCTAGATTCCTATTTGCTCACTTTGGATGTCAGTCTCTGGCAGTGTAGGGGCTTTGTGAAGCTGTTACCTGATATTTTTTTCTTACAAATAGAGGCAGAAATATGGCTAATTTCTGCAGTTTGTAGATGTCATGTTAACAAGAGACTGATAAATGCTTGGCAATGATTTGATATAGGATACATTCTTTTAGCAACATCACACTAATTTTTAAGGCATCACATTATTTTTTCAACAGTTCTAGGAATTCATATAACTGGTGTTTTTTTTTTTTTTTTTTGCATCCTTTTTACTTTATATCATGTATTTTTATTGCCTTTGATGAATGGATTACAACTGGTTATGAAGAAACAGAAAATACATACTTTGTTACTTTCTGCATATTAAAGTCATTAGAAGCATGCCCTTTTTGAGGTTTCTAGTAAAAAGTAAGAGATCTCTGTTATTTCAAAAGGCAGCTCTATGTATCAGTGTACATTCATGATGACATAACTTTGTGACATTTAACACTAGGAAAACAATTTCCAACATACTATTTGACACAATACATGCAAAACTTCATGTGTGTAGTCTCAATAGGCATATAAATCCACGATCAGGCACTAGGTTAGTCCCCATGTAGGCACTTATCCTGCAACTCTTGTGCAGGAAGTGGATCCCTGCAACCATACAGAGTTGCAGGGTGGATCTGTGTGAGAGTAGTTGTCCAGTGTTGAAGGTTTGTGATTAGTGATGTGTACATGGTCCCATGTTGTAGAAATCAGGACTTTCTTTTTAACAATTGTAAGCCCTATGGGGTAAGGACCATGTCACCTTATGTTTGTATGGAGCAGAGTGCACTATTGGCACTCAATTAAAAATGTAATACAATTCTGCATTTTTAATATCAGAATATTTTTAAAATGTACAGGAAGCATGCTGAATGTTTTACTCTGTTTTTTTGTGACATAACTTGCCATTATCATCTACTTTTATTATATTTTAAGCTGGCCAGAATGCTTGTCTGCCATCAGAGAATATTGTTAGCTGGCATTGATTAAAAAATTGCTTACCTTTGTTTTATAAGATTTAGGACTGGTTTAAATTGGGTTTGCAGCCTTTAAAATACCAAATAATTTGATATGGTTCTGTTTTTAGACGTCTTTAGCCACACGTTTTGCCCAGGAAGCTTTTGGGAAACAGTACAAACAGACTGTAGGACTGGACTTCTTTTTGAAAAGAATAACATTACCAGGTAAGAGAATAAAGAGTCTTAGATTGAAAGTGGTGGCAATAGTAAAACTTGCAGAGACAAGGCCTTGAGAATGAAATACATAACATAAGCTAGTGCTTTTCATGCAGATGTTTTTAAATAGAACAATTAATTTGGCTATTGACGGTAGTTTCTCTCCGATTTCTTATTATGTAGACACCAAGTGAAAAAGGATTGTGTTTTGGTTGCTTATTTCTTTAAAGATAAAACATTGTTATTTTCCTAGAACCATTATTAGCCACATTTTAAAAAAATATTACTTTTTGGTATACCTATTAAGATTAACCTCTTCAAGTGGATAGTAGTATAATACACAACATAAACAAAATATAACTATGTATTAACTGAAAATATCTTTGCATTTTTAAATCTGATTTTTTAGATAAAATACACTGAACTTGTATTTGGGTTGTGGGGGAGAAGTATAATGTACCTATGGAATCGCTGTGCTCTAATATGTGAATGCTGTTTTATGCAAGGCAGCATGAAATTGCTGGCATTTAATAGACCACTAAAATTTAAGGTCCCTCGGCACTCATAAAAATACAGTTTGAGCATTCAAGATGTTTCAGTTCACGACGGCAAAGAAACTATTTAGATGCCAGTTGCACACACTGCATGGAAAATGCAAAAAATAATAAAAAAGAATGGTTAGTGCTTAAAGTTTGTTTCTGAACAATTGGGGGGTATAAAAAGAACCATTCATTCATTGTGGCTGTTCAATTTGTAAGCATGAAAGTATTCCATTAAAAACAATTTATCCTGGTGATCTTAATAAATTAAAGCTGGAAAAAGCACTTTTAAGTATTAAGTTGCAATCAGGTATGATAAAGTTGATGCAAGTTCTATCTTTATTTTGGTAACATACAAGTAGCAAACTAGAAATGAAATCTGCAATCTTCCATGAAAAAATGCAGTGTTTTGAATGTTATTTTGTTAAAACTATATTGCCAATTATTTCTAATTATTATGTTAATTTCCCCCCCAAGTGATATAGAATGCAGGAATACATAAAAGGATTATGTTCTTCAAGATTATTTTATTAGTTATTCCACTGTACTCTTTTGTGTATGACTTGACACATATTCCAACTCTGTGTGCTTATTTTTGTATAAAATGGATAGAGTAATTTTTTATTGTCCTGCCTGCTCTTCTAGAAATACAAGTATGCAGAATACTTACAGCAGCACTTGTAAATGTAATGTGTACACAAATCATGCAGCGTGTATGCTCAGAACTTGTACTTTTGCAAGGTTTTTTCCAGCTGTTAAACATACAGAAGCTATTAGTACATTATTGGGTTTCTAAATATTCTTTTTGGGTGGAAAACTTGGAGAAGTATCATACTTTTGTCCCTATTCATAATTGTTATGTTCCATAATTATTATGTTTCAAAATAAGAGTGTAGGTGTAAATCACACCCAAACATATAGAATAGTGACTGCCTATGTATATTTTCTTATTTCTGTGTTTGAAAAATAGAAATAAATTTTATATCAAGAAAGATGCATTTTCCCCTTGGTTTCTCACTGTGTCCCTTTGTCTCTAGAGGGATACATTTTTATGGAAAAGTCAGATTTTTTGGGGGAAAGGTTTTAAAGTTCAAAAAGTAACTATGGAATGCACTTCCTCAGTAAATGGATTCTTTTATTGATTGCAAATATTAGTTTTGCTTATTCAAAGATATTAATATTTCTCTAAATGTGAATTCATATAACTAGACAAAAGTATGCAAATATCAGTAGAAAAACATGCACTAGTTTGCATTCTTTAGTAGGACAGGTGGTAGATAACTGACTTCGGAATAGCACTAACTTATGTTTTGATTTTAAATGTAAGCAGATTTTTCAAAATTGAAATGATCGTTTTAAAACCAAACAGAAATATGTATTTTTCTATCCCCATAGAATTAGGATTTTAAAAAACAAATAGTAACTTAATATTAGTAGATAAAAATGAAATGTTGTTTTGGAATGTTATGAATATCCAGTATAGTCTTATACTTTTCAATTTTTTTAGTAACTGATATAATTTTACAGTAAGAAGTGGAATAACATTTTACCAGTTGATGACTCAAATAAAATAACAATTTAATACACATTGCAAATATTTTTGACTAGTTTAATTATGAACAATACGATTTTTAGTGTTCAGTTACTCAAATTCTCTCTATGAAATTTTTTCCAGATATTTTCCAGATATCGATCCATTTCAGTATATTTCATGATCCAATATGCTGTAAAGTCTGGATGCAATCACTACAGATTTTATGGCTTAAAATAGTGTATCTGCTAGCCAGAGGTTCTGCTGATAGAGCTTCTTAAGAGCCATAGTCAAAATACTTTCAGGGAGGTTGTGGGTACAGTTCAGTAAACAGGGTTCTACTGTGAAAAGGATTTTTTAAGTCTTCAGTACAAGAAGTGGGCAGACTTGTGTTTTTAGTTTTATCTTGACTGTGCAGCACTTTAAGGTTAACCAGTGCACCAAGCATACTTTTACAAACATCACTGTTGAATCCTCTTAGTGGCTTCAGTTCAGACCAAAAGCAACCTATATACTATGTTCTCATTTATTCATTTTTTGCATCCCATTGCATGCCATTTTCTACTGTGTGTGTGTGTGTGTGTGTGTGTGTGTGTGTGTGTGTGTAAAACAAATGAATAAACAAACAAAAAAACTCTACTCAAATTTTCTTGTTTGTCATCAGTGGACTCTATGCAATTTCTCTGGAATTCTTCAGCTATAATTGTTTACTGGTACATTAATTTTGGTGCTTAGAGAAAGCATACTATAGCTGTAAAAAGTGAACTGTTGACATTTTTCTTCATGTATAGTTAACTTTTTTGCTATTGACACTCATGAGTTAATATACACTTCCTTTAAATTTGTCAGTAGATAAAATACATTTTATGCCAAAAGTAAAATTTAATGTTACCATATCTGATATTTGAATTTTAAATAGTCATATTGTTCAGATTTTTTTCTACTGTCATAGCTATCCTAAAAAGTTGACCACAAAATAGATACTACACAACATGGAATAATCTTGCAAAAACATATGAAGCAGTATAGGGTTAATACTAATGTATCACTCTAGATAATCAGTATGAATTTCAGTAACTGCTCTAGTTTAATTTAAGTCAGGAGTCCCCTTAACATGAATGAAACAATCAAGCTTTATTTAGACAAACAGATTTTATTATTTTATTTTCTATAATATTAATAGAAGGGGAAAACTTCATAATTTTTTAAGACTATAAGAGACCTAGATCATCTAGTCTGACCTCCTGTGTAACACAAGCCAGAGAAGGTCACCCAGTTACCCCTGTATTGAGCCCAATAACTTGTGTTTGTCTCCAACATTGGATAGTAATCAATTTGGAAACATTTTAACACACACAATGATGATTCTAAAATTTCCTTGTTTAGAAAAGTTATACTATTTCTAATATATTTTTCCATATACCTAGCATGAATGAAATGGTAAATTGGCAATAGAACGAATACAATGAAGTTAGATATAGGACACTGCAGAATGCCTTGTTTGGTGGGCTTTTGGGTGTGTTTAATTTGGTTACCCACTGAAGAAGCATAGTTGCTTCCTAATGCTGATTCACCAGTTTGTTCATGCCACATATGTGTTATGAAAGACTTATTCCTGTGTTATCTGTAGTTACTATAGATTTATGTTCTAAGTTTTAAAAGCCCATCACTTAATAATTGGTCAATGCCTTATGAAAACAGATATGTTTCTTATTACAGGTGAAACGTTATTTTTGAGTATTGACCATAAATGCACAGTTTCCATAAATATTCTTTGCCTTTAAGAAGGGGATTTCATAAATTTAAAAACAGATTAATAAGTAAGGCTTGTTTTTAGTATTCCGCATAGATTGAATCTTTTAGTAAGTACATGAAATATTCCCGTACATCTGAGACATACGTACCAATTTTAAAAGATTTGGCTAAAAAGTCAGAACACTTAACCAAAGGAAAACAAAATGTGTTATAAAAGTGTAATTGTTATACTTTGTAGCCCAAGCACAGTATATCCATGTATATGTTTGTAATTTACTATGTACTGTCACAAAGCAGTAGAATAAATTTTCATCGATAAGTGATATTCACTTGTGTAATTCATTTAATGCGAATGAAAGTTCTACATGTAAATGCTCTGTTTCTTTATGGGTGAATAGATAACATTTTGCTCAAGAACATAAAGTTTGTAATATAATAATAAATATCAAATTTAAGGCTAAAATTCTCTCTGTAACCCATAATATTTTGCTCTTTCCTCCCCCATTACATACCACACTATTGGTATGAGTTAAGAAATGTTAGATTTGACTTATGTGGAATTTGTCACTTTATTGCATTTTTGTCTAGAAATAAAAAATAATTGGAAGTTATAGTTTTGTATACATACAAAGTATTATTAATGCATGCATTGTACTTAGATCGGTGAAAATTTGTATTGAACTTTACTGTACTAGAGTCTGATGCTTCCTGACAATCAGTTTTGTACTGTAGAAGTTATCTGATCATAAAAGATGACAGTCAAGTTATGCACGCGTGTGTGTGTATGTGTTACAGTTTGGCATAGATCTATGTGTGTATGTATTTTGTGTGCTAATTTGGATTGTTTGCTCATAGAATACATCTGTTTCGTTACATCTAAAAATGGCTCAGTGGACCATTGAGTTCTTTAGGTACAATGGACTTTAACAACTATATGAATGATTGATTTAGTAGGTAGGTATGCATGGACTGTAGATGATTTTTTTTTTTTTTTTTACCTCTCAGCATATCATTCATTTTGGTATTTCTGTTTGTTGGATTTTTTTTAGGGGTTGTGGAACAAACAAAAAATATTATCTACAGTATAGAGTAATGGTCTTCAAAACTGAATTTAAAGCTACTTAGAGTTGTGTACCAAAAAGGATGGTCTGTTGATTGGTTTAAAAAAAATAACTTAGAGGCTGAGAATTTGTAAGCCAGGTCAGGTTTATGGCTAAGTGCCTCTTTGGAAGGGGGAGGGCAGAGGAAGAAGGATTTTGTACCCTTAAAATAGGATTGTGTTAGCATTTCCATTATAATCACCTAACTGTACAGTAGTATTGGGAATAGCTCTCCCAAAATACAGAGTTACTCTGTGCATGCATCCCAGTTTTAAATGTTTAAGACAGTTGAACAGGCGCACGGGAGTTAAAATATGTGGTTAGGTTGATATTACTAGAAATAAAGGACAATGCAACTATTATGGTATAAAGATTTGTTTTGTTAAGCTTCTTTTCAGATTGCTTCACTAAAATACATTATTAAACTTCAACTTAGGAAAATTGTACCTTATACCATTCTAGTTCTTTTCCTCCAAAGAACACTTACAATGAGATGTGGTTCATATTCAGCTATATTTTTACTAGATCTTAATGAGTATAATTTAAAAGGAATTGATTGTTCGTCTACATATTTTGACCAAATATTTATTAGATGTACAAGAAAATGTTTGTAAAAGGTATTTACAAATATACTGGAATTGTATCAACTGCTTTAATGTTACATTTTGAATTTAGTTGCATCTAACTTCATCAAATCAGTGTCTTCAAAGAAATCAGCTTCTGCATATTTTTCTTTTTCAGGAAACTTGAATGTTACTCTTCAAGTGTGGGATATAGGGGGGCAAACAATAGGAGGCAAGATGTTGGATAAATATATCTATGGAGCCCAGGTACAGTAAAAACAAAACAAAAGTTATCAACTTTGCTTTCATAATCATACTCTTTCAGGAAATGCTTTTAGTCACAAAATTAAACATCTGCTTAATTTAAAATTTATTTTAGCATTGATTTATGTGCAAGTTTTATTTTTGGATATAATGACGTTTGAGTTGGCTTAAAAAAAAGCAGCAAAGGTGCTAGTTTGCAGATCCCTAACAACTCTCAAAAAACAGATGTATGTTTCCATGCATTGTGGCTTGAGTTGAGAAAAGCAATCACAGTAAACAGTAAAGGCTGTTGGATATCCACATGGTATGGCAGATATACTGGCTGCTTTGAGAGCAGATGCCCCCTGAGGGGAAAAAGTAGAAGGAGGAAATTAAGAGCAATCCTACACCATTAAGCTTATACAAGCAAGTGGGGCTATAAGAGGGCAAACAAAAGGAGACAACCAGGGAGCTAAATATTTTTTGCAGAACTTGCATACAGTGAAAATTAATTTTGCGCCAAAAGCTTATGAAGCAACTTTAAGTGAATGCTAGGGCTAAACAAAATGTTGCAACAACATGTAGATGTATGAGATACAGTTTTGGAATGATGTGCACATAATAGGGCTGTCAAGCGATTTTAAAAAATCGCGATTAATCACACTGTTTAAACAATAGTAGGATACCATTTATTTAAATAGTTTTGGATATTTTTTACATTTTCAAATATATTGATTTCAATTACAACAGAATATAAGTACAGTGCTCACTTTATGTTTATTTTTGATTACAAATATTTGCACTGTAAAAAACAAAAGAAATAGTATTTTTCAATTTACCTATTACAAGTACTGTAGTACAATCTCTTTATCATGAAAGTTGAACATACAAATGTAGAATTATGTACAAAAAATAACTGCATTCAAAAATGTAAAATTTTAGAGCCTACAAGTCCACTCAGTCCTACTTCTTGTTCAGCCAATTGCTCAGACAAAGAAGTTTGTTTACATTTGCAGGAGATAATGCTGCCCCCTTCTTGTTTACAATATTATCTGAAAGTGAGAACAGGCATTTGTATGGCATTGTTGTAGCCAGCGTTGCAAGATATTTATGTGCCAGATTCACTATATGTCCCTTCATGCCTCAACCACCGTTCCAGAAGACGTGTCCATGCTGATAATGGTTCTGCTCGATAACCATCCAAAGCAGTGCGGACCAATGCATGTTCACTTTCATCCTCTGAGTTCAGGGGTGAAAGTAAGTTAGGCCACTTTCCGGTACGGGCCAGGGGGGTGGGCTCCGGCCCCCGGAAGGGGCGGGGCCTCGGGCGGAAGGGGCAGGGTTGGGGGGGTCAGCATCCCCCAACCAGGCCTTTCAGGCTGCCTGGCCCGCGCTGCCCAGGGCTCCCGTGTTGATTTAAAGGGCCCGGGGCTCCGGACGCTGCTGCCACGAGCGCAGCAGCAGCGTCCGGGGCCCCGGGCCCTTTTAAATCGGCCCCAGGGCAACTGCTCCCTTTGCCACCCCTTCCCGTCGGAGGCTGCGGGGGAGCAGGGGCAATTGGGCAGGGACATTAAAGTACTGCCGCAGCAGTGCTTTAATGTGGGCTGGGTATGGGCCGGCGTGGGTGCTTACTAGTACCGAGTACCGGCTCACTTTCACCCCTATCTGAGTCAGATGCCACCAGCAGAAAGGTTGATTTTCTTTTTCGGTGGTTCAGGTTCTGCAGTTTCTGCATTGGAGTGTTGCTCTTTTTAAAACTTCTGAAAGCATGCTTTATACCTTGTCTCTCTCAGATTTTGGAAGACACTTCAGATTCTTAAATCTTGGGTTGAGTGATGTAGATATCTTTAGAAATCTCACATTGGTACCTTCTTTGTGTGTTGTCAAATCTGTAGTGAAAATGTTCTTAAAATGAACAGTATGTGCTTGGGTCATCATCTGAGACTGTTATAACATGAAATATATGGCAGAATGCGGGTAAAACAGAGTAGGAGACATACAATTCTCCCCCAAGGAGTTTAGTCACAATTTTAATTAATGCATTATTTTTTTAATGGGCATCTTCAGCATGGAAGCATGTCCCCTGAAATGGTGGCTGAAGCATGAAGAGGTATATGACTGTTTAGCATAACTGGCACATAAATACCTTGCAATGCTGGTTACAAAAGTGCCATGCGAATGCCTGTTCTTGCTTTCAGGTGACATTGTGAATAAGAAGCTGCCAACATTATCTCCCATAAATGTAAACAAATTATTTGTCTTATCAATTGGCTGAACAAGAATTAGGTCTGAGTGGACTTGTAGGTTCTAAAGTTTTACATTGTTTTGTTTTTGGGTGCAGTTATGTAACAAAAAAAAAATCTGTTTGTAAATTGCACTTACACGATAAAGAGATTGATGCACTACAGTACTTGTATGAGGTGAATTGAAAAATACTATTTCTTCTGTTTGCCATTTTTACAGTGCAAATATTTGTAATCAAAATAATAATATAAAGTGAACACTGTCAAGCGTTGTAATTGAAATCAATATATCTAAAAATGTAGAAAAACATCCAAAAATATTGAATAAATTTAAATTGGTATTCTATTGTTTAACAGTGCGATGAAAACTGTGATTAATTTTTTTGAGTTAATCGCATGAGTTAACAGCAATTAATCAATAGCCCTAGCACATAATTTTATTTTTGGCTTAATAACATCAAACTAAGTACTACATTCTTTTATTTTTGGCAGTTGCAATAGGAACAATAGACAATATATATGATAAAATGTATTGTTTTCATGTTTTTTTTTTTTTCTTTTTACTTCTATTTTCTGCTCTCTACTTCTCACATTAAAGGGAAGAATATGGCTCTAGGACTTGGACAAGAGTGGAGGTGTGGCATCACACTAATAAATATAGAGCAGGGGCTGCTAATTAAAGTGACTCTAGGATTTGCAAATTGATAGAGTAAAAAATCTGACCTCCTTGTTGACTTAAAATTTAGTCAATTTCTAAAAAAAGCTAAGTAGTTTTAAGTATTACACCTGACCCAGAGTCACCCTGGTAATGTCTGTGGTTTTACAACCACACTTACCTTATTTAAAAAAAAAAAAAGATTTTTCTCTCTCCTGTGGAAAAACCTACCAAGGAACAGGTGAAACTGACTATTCACAGTGTTCCCAATGAACACTAATACTTTTTCTTTTATTGCTTTCACTGATGATTTTAGGAGTTGCTTGTAGCAATAGTAGGTCCAAAAAATTCAGACCAAAGTGTGATTTTTATAAAGTTGATTGTGTTCTTTTAAATCATAGTAATCTGTAATTTAGCAGCATTGAGTGACCTGGTAACATTTCCATTAAAATAACTAAGAACTGCAAAAGCTACTTTTATTTGATAAACAAACTACAGTAGTTGCAACTTTCTAATAAATTAGTGTCAATTTCCCTCTCCTTAATTCTAATAAGTGTTATGCCAAGTTGTCTGTCCTTCCAGGGCTGTTCTGAACACTTTCTTAGCATTAGCTTCCCAGCAGCCTCCATGAAGAACAGATGAAACAGCATGGATAATTCTGGAAGAAGCTGTAGTCTGTTCTCTTCCAGACTAAAAGTTGCTTCAGTGTAGGGAATCTGAAGTTTTAGTGGAAACGAAAAAGGGGGAGATCTAAATAGGGCATCATGTGGAATTTGAAGGGAAGAATCCTAGTCTAAGTACATGGAGCAGGCAATATAGGGAAGTACAAAGAAAGGGAGTAGATAGGCAGAGCATATAGCTGCATGCACCTGCATTCTGTAACACAGCAGGCAGTTGAAATTGCTGGTGTTACTCACCTTGTCACCAACAACTATAAGAAGTCACCTTAATTCAGACCCAAAACTAATTGCTCTTTAGAGATACAATCAGGTTGTTCAGAGGGATGAAATGGGCGAATCCTGATCAGTTGCTTTGTTTGTTGGACCCATGTGTATATCTTGGAATTAAGTAATGTGAAAATATAATGCATATTGAATATTAAGGTAAGGTTTCAGCCCTGGATCTTTTAGTTCGTAGATAAAATGATTCCATTATTGAATAATGTATTTGATCATTATAATAAGCCAAAGCTAGATATTTAATTAAGACAAAATATATCATGATATTCTTGAAGCAAAAAATTAATAAGGAATTATTTCCTACAGGGCTTTGGAGCGGAGCCCGGAGCTGGAGTGCAGAGCAGTAGGTTTTTGCCCGGAGCGGAGCAATTCAAAAATTTGATTGCTCCAAATCTCTGATTACCTACTTACTTAGTGTCTTGAAATATGCTACTGCTCTAGTCTCCATTTACTAGTGGCAGATTAACAAAAGTATTTAAATGCCTAAGAATGCAGATAAGTGTCTAATAGGATTTACAAAAGCATGTAAGCAGGTTAGACACCTAATTCCAATTGAAAGTCAATGGGATTTTGTCTCCTAAGTGCCAAAATTATTTTTGAATAAGTGACTTAAGTCCCTAAATCACCAATGTGGTTTTCAAAATGTTGCCGTTAGTTCTTTTAATCTTTCCTCAAAAGTCAGCCCCTTCACATCCAAGCACTTTTACATGTGAGTTCATAAATCCCAGATCATTAGGCATCAGATTTACAAAGATTTACGTAAAGATGCAGATAGGTGCCTTGTAAATCTCACTAGGTGCCTATATGCATCTTTACGTGCCTAAATACCTTTGAAAATCTGGCCCTAAATGCCTTGTTAGCTGTGAAATGGATGTATGATCTAAGCAATCATATACTGCATAAATATCTATCCAGAATATTATATTGAGGTTCTATTAGGTGTTCAAAAGGCAAAAATTTCAGTTCTTAAGGCAGATAATGTCATGTGTCATTTCCATAGAACTGATTATTAAGTACTGGTAGTTTTCTTGTTGCTTTGCCTGCAAAAAAGACTTGTCCCCTGCCCCAAGGAACTTAACCATGTAAAGCTCGGTTTCTTCAACTTCTTGTACGTGAATGGACTGTTATGCCTGTGCAAGTCAAATGGACTCCACATGGGTGCAGAGGTCTACCCATATGCATCATTTTCCTGGATTGGGGCCTATGATAGATACAGATTCTGTACAAGCCATTGTAAATTATATATCCTGTACCTATATCATCTTAGTCCGTGAAATGGTCAGATGACATAATCAGACAGTTGGGTGTGCTTAGTATTTGGATGAGAAGCATCCAAAGAAACTCTAGGCGCTGCAGAAAATGGCAAAAGAAGACTCCCTTCTTTCTGAGTCAGAATAGAATCAACTCTCCAGGATGGAACTTTGGGTTATGGTACTTTTAGAGATGCCATCTTGTGGCTGAGGCATAGAACAGAGCTCTGGGCTTCCTATGTCACGTTTTGCAATCAGAGTGGTATTAACCTTGGTGTCTCAGTCTATTTCCAATGTATCTACCTAATTTCCCATGTACTTTTAGCTGAAAAAGTTTGTAATTTACTTCCCCTCCTAAAACTGTTGTTTTGGTGTTGCTAGCCCAGAATGATGTGGTTGCTGCATTCCACCTCAGAGGTGACTGAATTTCGTGGTGGCTGAAATGATTCTAGCAGACAGTAAAGAGCTTTGGGATCTTTCTGAATGAAAGGTGCTAAGTAAATATTATTTAAGCGGCCAGGTTGAGGCACCCTTTAAAAGCTAACTTAGATTTTTGTTTAATGTATTATTGTGATAATTATCACTATAAGGAACTTTTATTTACCTATGTTAACAATGGAAAAACTTATTAAGAGATTTACAAAAGAAGATGCAAGTAGATAAAGGTTATTAGCTTAGATTGATTGGCTGCTTTTTGTACTTTTGTGAGCTATGTAGTTTGCATCTAGTCCCTAGTGAGAATGTGGCCACATCACAGAATTGCCAATCTTGGCAACCTTTTTGTCAGTCTCTTCAGAGAAGCTGATGATTAATAGGCATAGACAGTGAACTACCTTCTTACCTGTAAGCATGGATGCTCTCTGCATGTTTGTAGGGGGAAGTTGCCACTTATTGAGCTATGTCTGTTCTGTGGCTAGAGGATTTCATTGTCTATTACTTTTAATCTGAGGCTTTTCATGAGCATTAAATTAAATTTAATTTCAAATTAAAATTTAATCGGCTCTTTCATAATCATATCATTTGGATAGGGCTATAATTTGATAAACATTGAGAATAAAAATATTTAAACTATATTTAAATTGGATTAGCATTTTCTTTAATCTTTTAAATATACTCTGTTGTAAATATTAGGGGGTAGCCGTGTTAGTCTGTATCCACAAAAACAACTAGGAGTTCGGTGGCACATTAAAGACTAACAGATTTATTTGGGCATAAGCTTTCGTGGGTAAAAAACCACTTCTTCAGATGCCCTTCTCTTCATGTGTCATTATATAATGTCTGCATCTGTAATTTTCACTCCATGCATCTGAAGAAGTGTTTGTTTTACCCACGAAAGCTTATGCCCAAATAAATCTGTTAGTCTTGAAGGTGCCACTGGACTCCTTGTTGTTGTAAATATTGAAACTTCTTAAATGTTGGTTTTTCTAGTGTCAAATTATGTATCATTCTATTTAATACTGTTACGAAACATTTAGAATTGCAGTTCTACCATTTATGCTATAAATATGTTTTAGACCAACTCCCATCTCTGAACTGTATAACTGCAGACCCTATCCATATCTCTAGTGTAAAGTATCCTTCAGTGTTGGCATATGCTACTTCATAAATTAGCTTGTTAATAGAATAAGAGTAGTGCGGACCATACCTTCTCTAGAGACCAGCAAATCATTTCTGCAGTACACTCAACTTCCAGTGGACTATTTTTGCAAATATTCTACAATTCAGAAACAAAAAGCACTCACATGTACAGTAAGGTAGGCATAATGTCTCCATTGCCAGAATGTTGTTATGCAAGCAGGGAATATGTGCTGGAGAGTAGAGAATTAACATAGTGTTCACATTGTGGTATCCTCCGTCGGTTCTCAAACATTTTTCTTTTTCATGGTGGGGCAATGTGCTACTTCTGTGTTACCAGGCTAATTTTAATAGTTTTTCTTTCTAATTTTTTATCCATTAAAAATGCCTCCTTTCTAAGTGTATTTCATGTGCATGTTGGGGAAATAACAATGATTGAATTTTATATCTGTTCTCTCTGTACTTAAAGGATTGTAAGTTTGGGGAGGATACACTGTATTTTTTCAGAGAAAATGAAGGTTGAATCTCTGCTTTCAGTAGAAAATAGAACTAAATCTTAAATATGAAGTTGTGACCAGAACCTTCATAATTGAGAATAAGTCATTAGTAGAGTATTTTACATTATCTTTTTGTTGGGGCCAAAAATAAGATTACAGATTAGTGTTTAGTGTAAAGGCCATAAAAGCAGTCTGTCCTTGTCTTTTTATTGCATCCCTGCCAGCCCACCTCTCAAATAATAGAGTTTCACTGATATAAAACTTGGGTAACCCATTGTGGAAGCAGGCCCAATGCTGTCTTCAAATTCCAGATATCAATTTGTGGTTATCCTGAGTTGCAATCAAAGTAAGCCCCAAGAGATGATCTGTCAATCCTATATAATTTCCATGAGTTCAGACATCAGCATCTGCTTCTGTTGTTTAATTAAGAAGAGGGTGGGGGACCGGGTATACTGAGAGTGATCTCCTAGTTCATGCATACGAGGTAACCTGGAAAAAAGTCTAGAGATTGGAGTGGGAGAAAGAGAAACAGCAGGGAGAGGTCGGTATTGTTAGAGGTGTGTGCGCGCGCTTTCACGGGCGGGCAGGCAGGCAGGCCATGGCAGAATTGTGCAGGACCTTAGGAGCAAGTACCAAGAGTTTAAACTTGTTGTGTGGGACAATCATTGAAAGGATTCAAAGAGAGGGAATGATTGAGGAAAGTACATCATTTTTAAGGCAGTGTTGGAGATGGCCTGGAAGGTGATAGTAAGGACACTGGGGAGCTACAGTTGCTAAAACTCACTTCAAGAGTATCTTCCATGAAACCTCTCTGGTGGGATTCCTTTACTCCTAAGGGGGAGCAGGGGCTAATGCTTGGCTTTAAGCCCTGCAGCAGCACAATGATGGTCTGAAGAGATACCGGAAACAGCCAGCCCATCATGATAGGTATAAACATTTTTAAAATATGTTACTCTGCATTAATTTTATTTTACATGCTGCTGTTGCCCAAGTGTCTTCTGAACTCTGGAGCTATCTGAGATAGGGACAGTCATGCTTTTCTACTAAATGGGGAAGAGGGCAATACTGGAGGTGGAAGGAGCATGCCACATGCTCCTCCTCATTTTCTGTTTTCCACCAAGCTCACTCCTATTCTCCTTACTTAAACAATCCCTACACTTGTGCTCCCCTTTTTCCATTCCCATTAGACATAGCACAACACTGTGTCTTGCTCACAACAAAGCTTACACTAGTAAAACAAAAATTGGGATACAGTGCAGTTTTTGTTGTTTTAAAAATAACCAATAACTTTATTGGCATCCCAACTATCGGGTAGCTGTGATAATAGTATTAAGCTTTCCGCCCTTACTGAAGTGCTGCCTTATTGCCCAAGTCAAGATGGAATAAAGGTGGGTCTTTGCCAAGGGGGTCTATCTTTTGATTTCAAGACCTTATCTTTCTCCTTTATTTTCTGCCTCTCTGTTTTTATAACAGCCACAAATTGCTCAAAAATCCATTTGTGTAGAATAGCCACTTTGTTAGTAGGCAATCTGCATCTATTACATTCTCTTTGGTAGTTGATGGCACATCTCCAGTTCACAATTATCTTTATTTTGAGTTTCCATGTGAACACCTTCAGTGCCCACAGCCAACTGTTACCTTGATTGACCTGTTCATGAGTATGCTTTTTTGAGGGCAAGGCTTGTCCCAATCCCAGTCTCTTTGTACCCCCTTGCGTCCCGTCCCTCCCCCAGTCCTACTGTATGACTGATGTTCAAAGTTAGGAAAGTAACTTTACTATATACCTGCTACTTCCCTCCTGCATATTTTCAGATTGCAATATTTCAGAAGGATGGGTAGAGTAGGAGTAAGGAGATCAGTAAGTGGGAGGGATGGAGTCAAGGGGCAGGTGATGGAAGAGTTGGAAGGGAACAGTTGGTGCAAGACATTAGATTTAATGAATGAGATAAAAGAGGAAAGGGTGTTGTGTGGGGAAGAGGGTGAAAGGGAGGTCATGCTAGTTCTTGTTACTTTCCTTGAAGAAGCTGATGATACTGCGCAGAGAGGGAGGAATCAAAGTTGTTGTAGGTTATAAGTAGGCCTTCTGAAGCAATAGTAAAACCGTTTTGCAAGGAAGTTGGTGGTACATAAGGAGAAAAGCATGGGTTTGCAGTGGAGGAACGCTACATCGTCTTTGTGGTTTTCTTTAGAGGTATATAGAAGGATGGGAACAGGAGCAGCAGAAACAGATTCTGGATGTGAGCCTGGGCTATGGGATATTGAATTGGATGGAACAGTGGGAGAGAAGGACGAAGGAGTCAATAATTGAGAAGAGAATGATGGTGAGAGCTGACCATGGAATCCATGGAGGAAAAAAGAAGAGACGGGGTAGGCTAAAGACTGCAGGGAAGTCAGGATGTCAAAGGACTTTCGCTAAAATAATGGACTTTATGGAACACCTGATTAATATCTGTCTCTTGAATATTTCTCAACTGTCTTCACTACCCGCCGGATCGGCGGGTAGCAATCGATCTATTGGGGATTGACTTATCGCGTCTAGTGAAGACGCGATAAAATCGATCCCTGATCGCTCTGCCGTCGACTCCAGAAATCCACCGCGGAAGAGGCGGAAGCGGAGTCGACGGCGGAGCGGCAGCGGTCGACTCGCCGCTGTCCTCACAGCCAGCTAAATCGACCTAAAATACACAACTTCAGCTACGCTATTCACGTAGCTGAAGTTGCGTATCTTAGGTCGAACCTCCCGCACCCCCCCACATAGTGTAGACCTAGCCTCACTTAGGACATGACCTAAAGTCCATTGAAGTCAAAGCGAGTCTCTCCATTGACCTATGCCGAACTTTTGATCAGGCCCTTAGAGTTTTGTTAAAAGCCTGCTAATACTTGTCTTCTACAACAGTAAAGGAATGGAGCTGGCTTTTGGCCCCAGCTGGGAGAATAGAAGTAGCAGACAGGCAATAAGAAATATGTGATTCACAATTAAAAAAAAAAAAAAATCAAATCTGGAAAACCTGTGGTGAAAACTAGATAAGTAGCAGCCCTTTTATAACTTAGTTTTTACAATATTAACTTTCATTTTGAAAAGCTTTTGAGGTTTTTAAAAGAAATGTAAGGGTATGTCTACACCCAGCCGCTAGTTTGGCGGCTGGGAATCGCAGTTCTGGGTTCGACTATCGCGTCTTGTCTGGACGCGATAAGTCGAACCAGGAAGTGATCGCCGTCGACTGCGGTACTCCAGCTAGACGAGAGGAGTATCGCAGCGTCGACGGGGGAGCCTGCCTGCCGCGTGTGGACCGAGGTAAGTTCGAACTAAGGTACGTCGACTTCAGCTACGTTATTCACGTAGCTGAAGTTGCGTACCTTAGTTCGAATTGGGGGGTAAGTGTAGACCAGGCCTAAGTGTCAGACAGTGACATTCTACTATGAGTAATATATTGTTTGCTGTTTTTTTTTTTTTTTTTTGCTAAATTTCCATTGTGTTTCACTAGCTGTGGTACAATTAATATCTGAGTAATAAAGTCTGTGTACTGCTTTGTGTCTGTTATCTCATAAAGTATTTATTTAGTGGAGTTGCTTGAATTCTAACTGTTCAGTTTGGATTACAATAATAATAATTAATAATAAAACATTTATAATTAGTGGCATCTCAGCTTTTGAAGAATCTTAAAAAATAAGCTTAATATGAATTTAATAGTAACTTATTGCAATGAATAACTTTTGTCAATGTATAATGTTTCAAATATATCTTTTCTCTTTAGGGTGTCCTTTTGGTATATGACATCACCAATTACCAGAGCTTTGAAAATTTAGAAGATTGGTATAATATGGTAAAGAAAGCAAATGAAGAATCAGAAATTCAGCCACTTGTGGCCTTGGTAGGCAATAAAAGTAAGTTATTAATGCATAAATACCAGTTAATTGAAGTACTTTGGCTGTTTGTTTAATATCGAGAAATACCATAAGACACATCTTTAGTTACAATGGAACATGGGTTTCATGTGTTTGGTCTTCCTAAATTCTGTATTGTAACAGTGACTATTTTTCTTTGCTAGGTGGAAATCAGTTAATAAAATAATCTGCTTGCATAATTTAAAAGCGTGGAATTAAGCTTTAAGCATAAAATGAGAGATTTTTTTGGAAGCATTTTTATTTTCTTGCATACCATCTATAATTTAGAGGTGGATTATTCTCCATAGTTCTCTTGGTATTTTTCTTTTGCCGTAACCCCCTTTTTGATCATCAGAACATAGTTTGATACTTTTCTTACTCCTAATCATCAAAACCCTTCTTAAGAAATTATTTCCCATTCATAAAAACACCAGCTGGATCCTAATTTTCCCCTGGTTTTAACCAGTCCTTCAGAGACTCCCTGATTAGCAAATCACAGGGCTTGATCCCACTTCTCGTAATCTTTTTACCATTAACTTCAGTAGGAACAGGATATGCCAAGTTTAAAAAAAAAAAAAAAAAAAAAAAAGTGCCGGGCAATGGAAAAGTTCTAATAATCTTTAGTAATGGACATATATTTGTTTAAATAACACAAAGGGTAAAACAGATTTTTGTGTCTTTCTCAAATAATTCATGTTCATGTCAAGACCAAACCTGATACATTTCATCTAGAAAGATAATTTTTTGAAACTGTTACAAGCTACTAATCGTAAAGTTGAGATACGTTCATTCCCAGCCCTTAACTCTAGAGTTGCAACCGCAATGCTGTAACTATTTCTGATGTTCATTATGAAAGACTACTTTTGTTTTTCTGGGAAGAACACAGAGCAACACTTAGTTACAATATATAAATAGCACTTCTGAAAGTATAACATAGACTCTGTTGTACCATAGCACACCAGAGCCAATAATACAGATTCTGTTGAAATCCAAATGAAAAATATTTTTCATTGATTTATATTCTACCTAGAAATTGGACTTCCTACCTGGAGTTGTGCAAAGCTTGTAAAGTATTTACAAGAGGATACACATAAGTAATGTTGTTTTGCTGGAATGACACCATCATAGACAGAAAATCAGACATTGATTTTCAATTTCAGTTAGAGGAGAGAACTGTATCTCTGTTATATAACTTGAGTCAAATTCTTTTCTTAGTTATGTACATGAAACCTCATTAAACTAGTGGAACTCACTGAGTACAACTGAAAGTAGAATGTGGTTTTATGGGTCTGTATGGATTTTTGAATAGCAGAATGACATGGACCAAGAATAGGGCCTGTAGTTCATAAAGGCTGAAGGCGTGGGGTACCTCTTATCTGTTTTGGAGAGCCTCTAACATGTATCCGTTTTGTGGCCAGCTGGATAGGAAAATAAAGCAAAATATAAGTTTCTTGTGATCCTAAAGAATGTATAGTGCTGTTATGGAAATGTCTAGATGTATGGCATCTCTCCAGAGGAAGGGAGCAAGGAATGCTACATAGATTAGTAATTATTTTATATCCAAGTGCCTTATTGGTATTAAAGCATGGCAAGAATGAAGCATTTAGAAATTCATTACCTTTCCAAACTTAACAGGAAGAGAAAATCAAAGAAGGATTCTATCTCAGTATATCTTCAGTACTTTACTGTATTCATGCTCCTCTTGCGACACAAGCAGGCAGATAATAAGATCAGGGCTCACAGGAGAAGCATGGTTTTGATCCCTATGCATCACAGGGGTTAAAGCTAACACCACTGATGACTGCCAAGTGCATCTAAATAAATGCATTCCATTCAGAATGGCTCAACTTCTGCAGTCAGTAGATGATGATAGGATACCGTGTTGGGAGCTGCAACCTATTTGGAACATACAGAGTCATAGATTTAAAGACCCGAAGGGAGCATTATGATCATCTAGTCGAACCTCCTGCATAACACAGGGCAAATAATCTCATCCAATAATTTCTGTTTCAAGACCATAATTTAGGTTTGAGCTACAGCATATCTTTTTAGATGTATTGACTGAAAGACCGCGAGTGGTGGAGAATCCACCGTATTCCTTGGTAAATTGCTGCAATGACTAATTATTCTCATCAGAAGAAAACTGCAAAAAAATGCTGAGCACCAAGCAGTTCCCATTCAAGTCAATACTTTTGAAAATCAGGCCAGTATTTAGGTGACTAAATATTGACTTAAGAGCCTAACTTTCCAAAATGTGTGGTTAAAGTCTTGGCATATATTTAAAGGTGATGGTGTCCCTTTTAAGTATCTTAATGTTACTTTGCTTTAAACTCCCATTTGTCATATTATTCCACATATTGATACCACCTGTGAAGGAACAGGAACATTTCTTGATGTCAGTTAATCTACTTGTGAAAGTGTTTAACTGAAGTGGGGAAATAATTCTCATTTAGATAATATTTTAAGAAGGGGGAAAAGGTGATATCTTAAGTCTACATTTCCCTCCTTCACTTTGAACTATATACACATGTGTATTACAGTATTTGAAAATAACCTTTCCAAATAAATGCTGTTTTCAAATGGTGGAAGTTATCATCAAGTAGTGTAGAACATTAATGTAGTTGTGTACTGGAAGTATCATAAGAAGATGCAAGGCATAGAAGAAAACAGTTAGAAAAAAATAACTCTTTACTAACCAATATGCTAAGAAATTCTCCTTTCTCTGTACTACTAAATGATTTAGAAGTGAACATGTTGGTAAAAGTCATCTTTTGGAATGACAAGGTGGGTGAGGTAATATCTTCTATTGGACCAACTTCTGTTGCTGAGAGAGACAAGCTTTTGAGTCTAACAGAGCTCTTCTTCAGGTCTGGGAAAGGTACTCAGAACCTCACAGCTAAATGCAGGATGGAACAGATTGTTCAGCATAAGTAGGTAGCACATATTCTAAGGGACCATTCAAGGTAGAGTGGCCCATTAACATCTCTGCAGTTTTAGGACAAAAACGGGGGTTAGTGGATTACAGATTGTTGTAATGAACCATAAATCCAGTGTGTCTGTTCAGTCCATGATTTTTGGTATCTAGCAGAATTATTCCATTATGAATGTAAGTTCCCACGCTTGCCTTTTGAAAGTGTACACATTTCCTTTGAGGATGAGGACTGATGGTCGGATATAGAGTGATCGCTCTGTTCACCGCTAACCACCTAACCACAGGTGATATAGGGTTAGGGTGACCATATTTCCCAAAGGGAAATGGGACACCACATGGGGCTAGCCCGAGCCTTTACTCCCCACACAGGGCTGGCCCAAGCTGCTCACCCACCCCCGCTCCTCCCTGCACGAGGCTGGGGCTGCCCTGCCCCATTCTCCCCATGCAAGGCTGGGGCTGGCATCGCTGCTCTCCCAAACCCTGCCTGCCACCTGCCCAAGCCCTGCCCCCTCTGTGTGGGGGTGCCATTGCTGCTACCCCCCCATGTTCCTTCACACCCCACTTTTTTGACTTGATCAGTTGGCAAGTGTAAATAGGACAAATGCCCATTTTTTAACAAAAAAGTTGGGACGGCCAGGACAGGGCTTAAAAAAAGGGATTGTCTCGGCCAAAATGGGATGTATGGTCACCCTATATAGGGTGTTTTTGTCTCTTATCATTTTCCTGTGTGAGTTCATTTGAGAGTGTAGTGATTGTCTGGTTTCACCCACATAATTGCTATTGGGGCATTTAATGCACTATGCTCTCATATGAACTCTCACAGGAAAATGATAAAAGACAAAAACACCCTTAAAATATGTGCTAACTACTTCTACTAAACAAATCTGTTCTATCTTGCATTTAGCTGTGACACTCAGAGTACCTTTCCAAGACCTGAAGAAGAGCTCTGTGTGGCTCAAATGCTTGTTTCTCTCTCCAACAGAAGTTGGTCCAATAAAAGATATTCCCGCACTCATCTTGTCTCTCTAATATCCCGGAACAGACATGGCTACGACTATATCTTTTGGAATGGACAGAAAAGGCAGATGAAACTTTTGTATCAATTGGCTTTCATCCCCAGTTCCTTATAACAAGGTCTATTAGTACTTTGTTACCCTTACTTTCAATGACTTTTATTACTTGTGTCAGATACTTTTCACTCTGTTCTCTGTAGCAGCCAATTGTAGTTGTGTAAGTGGAGATATCATCCAAATTCATAATCATGACCACTGTGTATCAAGCTTGTGGGGTCCTTCATTGAGATAAGACATCAAAAAATAAACAGTGATGATTGCTAATTCCATGAATGATCAGAGTTTCCATGGATATATAACATCACCAGGGATTCTAGTTTTCCATGATTAAAATCCCCCAAATTCTCTGATTAAAAAACCCATAAAATTTTTTTCCCCACGATTAAAATGAAACGCTGAACTTTAGTTTCTCTAGCCAGAGGTATCAGCTGAACACAATGTTTTATTGATACATTGGAACCCCGTTTAGCCAATCTAAATGGAACCGGGGCCACGTTGGTTAATCAAAAATTCAGATAATCCTGAGACCTTCAGCCCCATGCGGCAGGACTCTTACTGTCAGCTGTGTGTGGTGGAGCTCGGGCTTCAGCTGACAGCCCCAGCTTGGTTAATACAAAGAGACGGATAATGGAAACTCAGATAAATGGGGTTCTACTGTATATGTTTTTATTTTTTTCACAAAATGTAAAAACTAAAGATTCTCTATAAAAATGCAAATTCTACATTTTTCCATAGCAAACGGATTTATTGGATTCCTAAATATCAGTCATCATAAAATAACAAAGGACATACTGGAGGACTAGATGAGATATGATATCCTGCCTGTACACATCAGGCATTCTATAAATTGGTGCAGTTTTGAATGCACTGTTGCTACATTAAGTGTTACAAATATGATTTTAATTTCAACTCATTTTAAATGTTTTTTTACTTCTCTAAAGACCAAATTTTCAAGTGTAGATGTTTGAATTTTGCCAGCAAAACCTGCGTTTTTGTGTAAAATCCAGGTATGTTAAGAGCATGATACTTACAATCTTGATCTAGCAAAGCACTTAAACAAGTAGTCAGTGGAATTACTCTTGTTCATAACATTAGGCATGTATTTTCTGTTTCTTTCTTCTAGCCTTTTATGGCTTCTTTGGTCAATATCCATAAAACTACTACTTGAGGACAAATGTATTTGGTTGCCATCTTTCAACTACCTGTCTTATAAAGTGGTGTTTTTTCTCATCTGCTTTTCAGTTAGCTTTTGGAGATTATTCCAATAATGTTTGTTTCTCCATTTCTCCCTTGCAGTAGTGAAATTATGAAGACTGCCAGTGGTGCAAGTAGAAATAATTTCTTGCCATTAGGCTGCAAGGGACACAAAGGAGGGGGGGGGGGCAATGTGACTCTTTCCCGTCCAGGGCCCCCTTGCTCTCCTGTCCCCTCCCCATAATCCACATCCATCCTACGTTACCTGGGAGGGGGGTTCTGTCCGCCTACAGCTGCGCCGAAGACTTCTGCTGTACATACCGCAGGCAAGGGAGGACTCAGGAGATGCAGCTGCATGGAAAGGCTGGGGGCTGGGCTGGGGGTGGTACAGCCGCGCCGAAGGAGCTGCCGGTGTGGGGCCACTCGGTGGCCTTTCTTTCACTTTTTCACTGCTGCGGTTCCTGGGAGAGCCCTGAACCGCATGGCTATCCCAGGAACTGCAGCGGCAAAAAGAACAGAACGTGCAGCTCCTCTGGCAGGGCTGCTGTACAGACCCCATGCAGGAGGATTCAGAAGACACAGCTGCGTGAAAGGACAGGGAGCGGGATCCTCCTGTGTCTTTCCGGTATGCCGTACCAGCTATAAATACCTTACTGGTACGGCGTACTCTACCACTGTACTTGCACCACTGAAGGCCGCCATTTAGACACTATTTCCACAGTGGTTATTCTGCATGTTTAATTGCAGTTCCATTAATTAGAAGTTTTCTTTGTGACTTCTAGTGATGTTGAATCCAGCATTTGATCATTTGGACAGAAAGCCTTAATTTGGCCTGCCTCATAATTCTTAAGCACTTAGGAACTGCATGCACCTGCATTGTTGCGTTTCTGTAATGACACATTTGATGTTTTGGGTATGTTGACAAAGTTACAATATGCATCTCTCTCTTTCATTTGTAAAAAGAAACTTAATTATTCAGCTGTTCTGCAGGGTAGAAAATGGGAAGAAACCCAGTGTTCCATCCACCCAGTACTGATAACGGAATCCATACTGAGGATTTACCTGGAGCTGTAAAGAACTGCTTGTATCTGGCTTTCTTTTTAGGAGTAGTTATGAATGTGTATGTGGTGTTTGTGGTGTTTTTTTTATATAACAGTTGCAACAAGGTTGTTTACATTGCTGACATTTTTCATCCAAACACCTCTGGCATGTTTTGCAGATTGGCTTCACAAATGACATGCACTGCATTCAGCAGCATGTGTGTTAGGCTTTTTCTCCTGTGGCGCTTACGTATGCACATTTGTCTGTCGTGGACACAAACACCTTTGTGTAAGGAATATCTGACTCAGTAGTATTTGCAGCATTGCTTTGGAAGCAGTTTTATCATATGTGGCTTCCATCATTAGACATCCTCAATATTAACATCTTTGAAATCATAATATTAAGTAGTAGTTACTTTAACACAGAAAACTGCCAAAAACTGCTTAGGTAACTTTATTGTTTGTTTTACATCAGTAACCTGCTAGTCAAAGACTTTAGGTAGACATTCAGAACCCAACCACTGAGATGCTGGTGTGAACCCCCTTCCCCAATAGAAGTTTGTTTTGTCTCCAGGTGGGGATGCAGAACTGTGTTATTCAGAGCACTAAATACCATATTAATTAATGTTTTCATCAAATTTAAAAGAGCTACTTTTCCTGTTTGGCATAATCACAATATGATAACTTTCATAGTCTTGTGGTTTTTTCCCCATAGAGCAGGTTGCAGAAGTATCTAACTTTCTCTTTTCAATACAGTACAATATTATTAGTTGACAGTCACATGAGCTTTTCTTTTACAACTATCTGGAATATCTC
This sequence comes from Terrapene triunguis, assembly GCF_002925995.2. NCBI lineage: Eukaryota > Metazoa > Chordata > Testudines > Emydidae > Terrapene > Terrapene triunguis. The sequence continues at coordinate 76,604,692 of NW_020664417.1, forward strand.
TGCTTTATACTGCAGAGATCAAAATTAGTTAGAAAAGATTTCATTAAAAATTCACTTTAGCCCCTTGAAATATGTTCCCTGTATAGTTTGTTTCTTTAAAGTCTCTCAGGCTTGTCTTCAGAAGCAGCTCCTCTAGGCAAGCAGGGTAACCTGACCTTGCTTAACTTCCAGAGGATTAAACCATTCAGGAGTATGAGAAACTGAAGAAACCCCAAAATTTAGGAGACACTCCCTGCCTTCCTCGTCCCTCTCCTTCTGCTTTCACCAACCTTACTTTGAGAGAACTATACTATTTGTTAATTTAGTACTGGCTTTCTTAGGTGTGTTGGGATGAGTTGAGGTCCTTTAAGTTTTTCATGTTTTTTTTCATCTTCTTGCTTCTGGAGTATTTATCTCTTCTCTGGGCAGCAGGAAAGAAGGAACTTGCCCTGTAGATTAGATTGTTAGGAGCAGGAGACAGAAAAAACCACAAGAATTTAGGGGAACCATCCTTCTATGAGAAAACAGTACTGTTCTCTTCAGGATATATGGTCTCTTTTTTCCTAGTCTTCTGTTATGGTGGGTTTTTTTTCCCTCCATCCTCTCTTCTTCCTTTACTTTTTCACATCATATCTCAGTGGTCTCGTTAGGCTCAGTTTAAAGGCATGTCTGCAAACTTAAGTCGACCTATGTTAGGTTGTCTTATAGCCACCTCAGTAATTACTGCAGTGGTTCATGTCCACACTACCCTCCTTCTGGCGGTGGTGAGTGTTCTCATCAGGAGTGCTTCCAGTGACTTGAGAGGCAGTGTGAGGAGCTGAGAGCCTGGATTCTCAGCTCCCCGCCTAAAGACCAGCTGCCCCCCTGGTTAGAACACAGCAGCTGTCCGTGCTCCCAGCGCGGAGTTCTGTGCCTGGAGCCTGGGTGCAGGCAGGTTCGCAGCAGGGAGTGGGGAGCTGGGCACCTCAGTGCAGCTGGGCGCGGGGGAGCTCGGGAAGCAGCATGGCTGGGAGAAGGGAACCTGGACCCCGGGGGTAGCCTGGCTCTGACTGGGGAGCCAGGGCAACAGCCTGGTTCCGAGTGGGGACCCCAGTGGGCAACTGGGCTCTAGTTGGAGCCCCCCACCCATCCCGTAGTGACAGCCCAAGCTGTGAGCAGCTTTCTTGTCAATTTCACAGCTCCCTGAAATAGATAAGAATGACTGCCAACAGCTGATGTAAGTAACCCACAGTGTCTATACCGACTCTGCGTCGCCCTAGCTATACCGACATAAGCCCTACGCCTCTCGTGGAGGTGGAGTTATTATTATGTCGACATAGTAGGACGTTTACATTGGTGGAAGCAAGGCTGTAGTGTGTACCCTGACATAATTAGGTTGACGTAAGCTGCCCAAGTATAGATTATAACCAGGTCCACCCAAATCTGCCTTCTTCATTTGCAGCCCATCATCAATTAAATCAGTTGCTTAATCACATCAGCACTTCTCAAGCTTTTCTTTTTATTTATTCAGTAAGCAACTAATTAAAATTTCACATTTATTTTCTGACAGCAAAATTAAATATTGAATTTCACATTTATTGCCAAATCTGTGATGACTGTGATAATACTGCTTTTCTAAAGCAGGAATGTTAACAACAGAAGTAAAGAACTTGTTTAGTATTGTAATTGACTAGTAAAGTTATATTTTATTAAATATTAATCTGCGCACCAGGGAATGGTGAGGTAAGTTCTGGTTCTCAGCAAGTATTTCAAAACAAAAAGCTGTGTGGGTTGACTTAATCCTTTTACGATACTGTATTCTACAAGTATATTAAGTATTATCACAAGCTAAGATAAGTACATTTTGTGCAGTAAGATCTTTGCTTTTTTTACTTCGTGTGTTCACTTTCTAACAATTCAGGAATTCACTGTAGGCTTTCTAGTCATTAGTGTGAGTTAGAGTGGTTCTTCTATGTTTTATTTGACTGGTGTTTTATTTTTTTATCCTGACTAGTTCTTTTATATTTTCCGTATCTGATCTATAAACAGACTCCTCAAGTGTCAAACCAACATTCTCTGTTGATATATTGTAAACAAAAATTAACCCAGGTTGCATGGGAGCTACTCTCTTTTTGATTTATAGCTGCCTAGATGGTCTCAGGGCGGTGGTTATCTGTAAATTATATTGGGGGTAGAAATTATCAGGCACCAGTGTATGGTGGATGGATGAATGATGTCTACTCTTAGAGATATTAACCAGATCCTCTCCCCAATAAAGACTAATAACTCAGATTTTTAAACAGTCTTCATGACAGATGGGGGCATAGAGGAGAGTGCATCAACACTAATTAAGAATGTTGACTCTATGTTCGCCTTAGCCATGATTAATTGATCTTGGAGTGCTATCTCTGAGCAGGAAATGATGTGCTGTTACATTGTGAAGTTTAAAGGTTATATTTTAGTGTACCCTTTAACTTGCATTCACACAAACCACAATCTTATTACCTATCTTATCTGACCACAGAAAAAGAAACATTTTCCAGTTTACACATGAATGTTTGGTTTTACAGTGCACTCATGTGAATCCTTTCTGTGTCAGGGCTTTCCTGGTCTGCTTTGGGTCCAGTTATTGTCTCAGTTTCCCTTTCTTCCCCAGCTAATCAAACTTCAAAATATGGGTATTTTCTCAATAACCTTTCCTTTCTGGGAGGCTGGCTTGTTTAATATAAAGTTCAAAAGAACACAGTTCTTCCACCAACCTTTCGAGCTGGCTCCTGCTCCCTGTAGGCTTGCACTCCGCAGATTCTCTGCCTGGGAACTAAGGAGAGTCTCTGTGTAGAGCAGTTCACACAATCCTCCTGCTCATTTGAGTTTCTTCTGAACGAACTCAGCCTAGTCTTATACCCCACAACAGGCCAGTTCCTAGGCCAGGTCTACAGTGACCTGATCTGCACTGACAAAGTTTTGTCAGCTTAGCTCTGTGGGTCTGGGGCGCCAAAAAATACCCCAGCCAAACAGAACTATGCCAGCAAACCCCTCCAGCGTAGATGCAGCTATGGCAACAGAAGAGTGCTTCTGTTGGCGCAACTAATCTTTTTTGGGGAGGTGGTATAACTATACTGATAATAAAACTCCTTCTTGTCGGCATATGTTGTTTGCTCTGCTCGTATAACTATACCGGTATAGATGTATCAGCGAAGCACGGATAGTGTAGATAAGCCCCTATTCACATGCTTCCATCATATGACCCCTGGACTGAGAGATCAACTAGTCAAACGTGAGGCTGAACCCATGACTCCCTTAAAGGTCCAGCTCACCCTACGATATAGCCCATCTGACAAGTTGTTTGTGTAGATCTAGAATGTTTTAAATTGTGTTGAATAATCATCCCTACACAAACGAAAAATTATTAGGAAAATCCCACATTCCCTGCATGTTGTTTTGTTTTGGTGGTGAGTTTGCCTTTAACATCTAAAGAATCATTCAAGACAACGAAAGAAAAAAATGTCCGATGAAAGTAGCCTTTTATGCAAAGTTCTAAAATATTTGCAGCTCAATTCATGAATACGTTCTTCATTAGGTTAAGGATATGGGGAAATTAAAATCATATTTTTAAAACAAACTTCTTTACTTATGTTACCGAAAATGCATCAGAAGGGACACCTAAGTGGCATGGTCCTGACCCTAAGTTCTACTTGGTGCAGCAAAGGGGGATAGATGTTGTGGCACTGCTGGCTGACTGCACTGCTAAAGTTGTCATGGTACTACCACAGTTAAATTGCCATTGCTGGCAGGACAGCTTTGGGGGTGCTATTTGCAATATGTTAGAGGTAATAGTTGCCCTGGCTTGAACCACCCCTTTTGGAGGGACTGGATCAAGCGCAGTCTGAACTACAAGTTCATCCCTTCATTAGCTGGCCAAGCATATCGGGGGAGGGATAGCTCAGTGGTTTGAGCATTGGCCTGCTAAACCCAGGGTTGTGAGTTCAATCCTTGAGGGGGCCATTTAGGGAACTGGGGTAAAAATCTGTCTGGGGATTGGTCCTGCTTTGAGCAGGGGGTTGGACTAGATGACCTCCTGAGGTCCCTTCCAATCCTGATATTCTATGATTCTATGATACAGCAGGTTGTGTAAGATAGAGGAAGTTGTGGGTATTGATGTATAGTTCTGTAATGTCTATGTAGATATACTCCATGAGCTGTGAAGTGGGAATGTGACAGGGAGAGGGCCCCGAGGATGTATCAAAGAACCTGGATGTGTGTACCAAAAGGGTAATCGGGTCCTGGACTTAATACCTATACACGTTCATCTATGTGGACAAATGTACATGGTGCATCTGATCTCATGGGGGAGCCCAGGTTCTACTCATAGCCCCCATCCAGAGTTCTTCTTGATGTTAGCTGGGAAGCCAGAATGGAGACATATCTGCTAGACCATCCAGTATGCTAAATAGGGATTTCACTTTCCTTTTAGTCTCTTCCAAGGTCAAAGATGATTCTAGGGCGGTTAGCTATGGTGGGTTACGATGGCAGATCCCAGAGTTTTGGCAGTTCTTTGCCTGTGGAGGCCCCATGATGTGGCAGCAGCCATAGCAAGGAAAAGAGCAGCATAGGGATGCATCCTGTCAGTACTGTAGCAAAATGTGGCTGCATCAACTCATTGCCATCTTTATGGGCATTGCCTGTGAAGTCCAAAGCCATTTCTGACAGGAGTAGGTGGGATGGGTCTATAGTAAGCCTGCTCTTTGGCTTGCTGGGAACTGCACTTCAAGCTTCAGCCACTGAGCTGAAGCTGACATATATATTTATAGCTATATAAATTAGTTGGACTCCAGAGATAACGGTATAATTCCATTCAGGTCTGTGGACTTGCACTCATGCCAGGCTGAATCTGATTTATGGAATATAATATTGCATAGGCTACAAGTGGAAATGAGTGTCTTCTAAACCTATTCCTATGTTGCTATTGGGGGGCCTGGGGCACCAGACCATTTTGGGAGCAAGAGAGAAGCATGACAAGACTAGTAGAACTTTTGTAAGTCACCACTGAGATGCGTTAACAGAGTTAAGTGAGAAAGCTTGCACACTGCTTGTCTGCACTAAACTCCAGATAGTACGTTGTTTTTCGCTTTCATTCAGAATTCAAGAGGAAAAGAGTAGGCAGTTAAAAGAGTGGAATTAAATGAGCGCTACTGGCAAACGACTACCATGTTACACTTTCTTTTGCTTATGAGGACAGAAAGAACAAACTTGATTTATTTTCCCCCAGTTAAAAATCTTTAGGTCAAATTATTTGTGCTGTTTTATTTGTGCACATATGTTCTGCCTCCAAAGGACAACAGAAATTAGATAGCCAGGTTCAAAGTCTAACAGAATACTGTTACTGTAACTGGGAGCTCAGATACCACTGTGGTGAGTGCTACAAAAATACCAATCAATAAAAAATTACCATACAGTAATAGTTATGCTTAAATTTAGAGAACATGCCATTGAAAATTGCAAGTAATAATAAATTATTTGAATACAAAGGTTAGAACAGTATGCATATCCTCTTTTTATAATAATACACAAATAAAATGCTGAGAGATCATGTACTATTGCCATGGATTCTGTCTGTAGTTTATTTAGCAATGTGGACATATGTCTAATAAAAAAAAGATGCTGCATAAGCCATAGTTCAGGCTGAATGTGCTTCTGTTTTTGGTTTAGGTAGAAATGTTTTTTCTGGCTGCGTCCTTCATACTTAGGTCTTCTTACAACAAATGGAAAGCCCTTAATTGTACCTCAGGGAATAGTTAATGTACAGTGGACATATGGTGGACAAAAGCTGAGTCTAGTAAATGAAATAAAATTATAAACAGAAAATGTGTGAATGTCTGCACAGTCTGACAGCTATGCAAGATATTATGCTGTCTGAGTAGCTTATTTAAAATTAATTTGCAATTCTTTTCTACTAGTAGGTAAGTGTACTCATGCAGCTTAAAATACATCAACATTAATTTCTAGAAGTTATTTTGTATCTGTTTTATTTGATTAAAAGAAAAATGCTAAGAAGTTTTTCAAAGGCATAGAGTATGCACATTCATTCTTTCTAAAGTTTGTCTTCTCTACCATGTGACATAAATACAGTGTGATTTCACCAATGGAAATTAGACTTCTTGCATTTATGAAAAAGTTACAACATTTGATTGGGGGCATCAGCATTAACCCTGAACAGCTCTTGGTCTTTATGGATTCAAGCATTATATGTGGTTGCACTGCTCCAGCAAAAGGTTAAGTATTAATGGAAAATGTTCACAGCTCTTTTACTCAAAGAAAACATGTTACTTGTAAGTTTTCTTTTGATTTTACTTTTACAGTTACATTGAATGTCTTCATTCATTTAGCCATCCATAAAGCAAATATTGTTGCACATGCAGTGGATAATAAGTCTTTTTAGGACTACTTGTGTGGTATGTCACAGATCATTAACTGCAAGTAACCACCTGACTTTAGGGAAGTCTGGAAGCATCATTACAGTGAAATAAGCTTTTATTTCTGTATCACTGCAGCACATTGATTTGTAGGAATGTCTCCATTAGCTACTGTGGAAATATATTCTCATATATTATCAGTGAGGAAAGCTGATGATAGAGGATAACCAATGTTCAAGTGTGAAAAGGATGTTAATATCAGACTTTTGGACAAAGTAGGAAAAAATGCTATTATAGCATTCTTTTTTTATTCAAGAACTAGATATCATTCAGTAAATAATTGTTTTTGTAATTATTTCTTAACCAGTGGTTAAAATCAAGACTTGTAATAAACTATAGAAGGAATGGTACAATGTTTATGCATACACTCTAACTTCATCTGATTTGTGTACACTAAATGATTGTTTACTATGTGTTGGGCAGATTGGGGAGGGGTGTGTGTGTGGGGTGGGGGGGTGCGGAAAGATGGAGGAGGGAGAATTACCATCCTGTTCAGCAAGGAAAACTTAAACATCTCCCAATTAGATTTGACTCGACTGAAAAAGTTAAGAATTTTATTTGAGATGTTCTTTAAATTAATTTCATCCTAGCTTAGAAGCAACTGAATGTAATTGATAGAAGTTTGGGATTCTGAAACATGAGTTTGGCTTCTAAAATATTTTAGGCATACCAGTGGTTTGAGCGTTGGCCTGCTAAACCCAGGATTGTGAGTTCAATCCTTGAGGGGGCCATTTAGGGACCTGGGGCAAAAATCTGTCTGGGGATTGGTCCTGCTTTGAGCAGGGGGTTGGACTAGATGACCTCCTGAGGTCCCTTCCAACCCTGATATTCAATGATTCTATGATTCTACTTCTGATCAGTGGAGATTTTGTGGCAGTTAAAACTAAGGTAACAGATTTTTGTGTGTTATCTTGCTGAACGTCACTACTGTTTTTCAAAGTAAAATATAATTTGCTGTCAGATTCTTGAGGAGCACAAGACAGCAGAAGGGCAGCTAATCTAAAAGAAAATTGGAATTTGTTTCTGTCAGCTGGAAAACATGAACTAAGATGTGCAGATTTGTGAAGGGGGAATTAAAAAGTTAAAAGGGTTGGTAATTAGAGTTTCCCTTGGACAGCCTCAATCTTGTGTGTTAGTTGTTTTTTTTATTCAGAATTATCTGAGACTGGTTACTTTTTTAAGAGAGAGTTACCATTGCAACCTCTGTATCACATAGTATGTATGTCACCACTGAGGTATAATGTGATTTATTAGAAGAACTTTTATTTGCCCCAGTGTGATATTTGTCCCCAGTGTACACAACAAATTTTTAAATAGTCTTATTATTTGCGGGAAAACCAACCCTTACAATAAACATTTTTCAGGGTATATTTTGAACTCTTCAACATTTTGCTTGATTTTCTATTATATATGTGTATGTATATATATATATACCGGTATATATTTTGTTACATGAATTGTTCAGGGGCAAATTACAGCTAAAATTTTAGCATTTTCAGTGTGCATGCACTGGTTCATTTTGTGCTTTCTGTTGCTAATAGCCAAACTGTGTAGGCAAATAGTAAATATATTTTTGTTGGATTTCTCTTCTCTTCTCTTAAAAATAAAAGTGATAGGCAATTCTTTACAAAAATGCGTGAACATTATGGTCTCAATCTTGCAATTTGGATTTGCATGGAGTCCCATTGAAACCTGAGCGGATCCAGTTGTGGATCAGGACCTAGAGTTGTAGAGTGAAGCTCTCAATTCAGGAGGTGCACCATCTTATCCTTGTTCCTTGTGTGTATGTCTTACGATCCAGTCTTTGATCTCTCTCATTTCAATGTGCAGATTAGATGGTGTGTAGCTGGAGCTCTAATTGAAGGAAAGCGGGGAGGTTGTGGTGATGATGAGTATTGGTATAGTTCGAGGCTCCGCTCACAAACATAGCTCCATCCGCCTGGTACACTAAGATGAGATGTCACTCTCAATAGATTATGCATAACTTCACAATATGATCATGTGTGCTCTTCTAAACTTTGCTTGGCTCCTCCTCGGTGGATCTTGAATGTCCCCCTGGGCTTTATGAGCTTGAATCCCTTTGGGTGGGACTTTCATGCCTTACTGAGTTCTCCATGTGCTGTGGGGTGGGATTCCTCCTAGGTGAGGCTCGGATGCTAACAGAGAACTCTCCCTTCCTTCTACCTTGTTTACTTCACAGGTCAGATTGAGGGGAAAAAATTAAGTGGTGGTATTTTTCCATGCACTACCCATTTGTGAAACAAACAAACAAAAACAGGTACTATTCTCTAGATTTTGCTGATCTCTATAATATGATCATCCCTCTCCTGTTTTAACACCTCACTGAGATGACTGGGGCTGTTCACACCTCTCTGCTATTGTTTCAGGATTACAGGCAGATACTCTTGTTTTAGTTATGGTTGCTTTATATTTTTCAAGGATATTTTCCCAGTCATAAGGGCTGGAAACTGTTTTTTTTTTTTTTTTAAACGAGGGAGCTGAGATTCTGTAGCTCATGATGCTAATCTCAAAAATAAATATCATTTCACCAAACCTTCACAAGCTGGGCCAGTTTGATCTCTGGTGTGTAGTGAATGAGGAAAGGGTCTGACTCTAATTTAAAATAACCTATTAAAGCAGAAAAGAGGAACCCTTCAGATAGTAAAATTCCTGTTTCTAGAAGTATTAAAATATATTTTCTCTATTGAAATTTCATTATATATTTTACCAATTTGTTAATATATCCCCATTCATTTGAAAATATTACTTTAAAATATTTTTGTCTTTTACTGCTTAATGAGTGTACTTTGCCTCATTTATGGTAAAATTCCCATGGGATGTAAGTGATACATAAGCTTTGTGCTGGCCCTTTGTACAAGAGAGAATTTCGCCCTTGCTACACACTATTCCATCCATGAGCAGTAACCACCCTGCCTCATTCATTGTTTAGGGACTCTGTGATACAGTGAACAGTCATATCTCATTCACTGCACAGCTGGGCCTTGTTCACTGCACACTTGTTGACCCACCAATCTGAAGGACAAATTTGGATCTTGGTTATACAGGTGTTAATTTGGAATAAAACCAGAGACT
>NW_020664417.1:76614225-76732187 GCF_002925995.2 Terrapene triunguis
CTAAGTGATAAAAGGAGATCAGGACAGCTGGCAGTTTCTCAAAGAGACGGTATTAAAGGCACAACAACAAACTATCCCAATGAGAAGGAGAGATAGGAAGAATAGTAAGAGGCCAATAAGAGCTCCTGATGGAGTCATTAATGACCTGAAAATCAAAAAGGAATCCTACAAAAAGTGGAAACACAGACAAATTGCTAAGGAGGTGTACAAAAGAATAGCATAGAATCATAGAATATTAGGGTTGGAAGAGACCTCAGGAGGTCATCTAGTCCAATCCCCTGCTCAAAGCAGGACCAACACGAACTAAATCATCCCAGCCAGGGATGAGCACGTAGGGACAAAATCAGAAAGACTAAGACACTAAATGAGTTATACGTAGGAAGGAACATAAAAGGCATTAAGAAGAGAGGTTCTTTAAAATACATCAAGAGAAAGATGAAGAAAAATGTAGGTCCTCTGCTTAGCAGGGAAGGAGAGCTAATAACTGATGTCTTCAAGAAGGCCGAGATGTTTAATGCCTATTTTGCCTATTTAATGCCTATTTTGCTTCAGTCTTCACTGAAAAGCTTAATTGTTACCAGATACTCAACATCATTATTAAAAACAAAGGGTAAGGAACACAAGTCAAAATACGGTTTCAACAAGGATTGGAGAAGGGCAAAAATAGTTACTATCTTTTAAAATTGCAACAAAGAGTACCTGCGAATTATAGATCAGTCAACGTAACTTGGATACCTGGAAAGATAGTGGAACAGATTATTGAACAGTTTGTAAGCATCTGAAGGATAATAGGGTTATAAAGAACATAGGCACCGTGGGTGCTCTGGGGCTGGAGCACCCATGGGGAAAAAAAGGGGATGTTCAGCACCCTCCGGCAGCCCTGCGGATCAGCTCTTTCCCCTCCCTCCTAGCATCTCCCGCCTGCCACCATCAGCTGTTCAGCAGTGTGCAGGAGGTGCTGGGGCGGAACAGGGTGGGAAGAGGTGGGGTGGGGCTTTGGGGGAAGGGTAGGAGTGGGGGTGGGGCCTGGGGCGGGGGGGGGGGGGGGTTGAGCCACCCCTAGGAAATGAGGAAGGAATAGCCAGCATGGATTAGTCAAGGGCAAATCAGCCAAACCAACCTAATGTCTTTCTTTGACAGTGTTACTGGCCTAGTATGGACAGAGGGAAGCAATAGATATGATACATCTTGATTTTAATAAGGCTTTTGACACAATTCCACATGACATTCTCATAAGCAAACTAGGGACATGTGGTCTAGATGAAATTACTGTAAGGTGGGTACACAGCTGGCTGAAAGAACATAATGGATCACAAGTTGAATAGCAGCAGTATGGTGCAGTTGTGAAGAAGACTAATGTCATTCTGGGGTGTATTAACAGGAGTGTTTTCTTGCGGTACTGGTGCTGTCACAGCTGGAGTACTGTGTCCAGTTCTGGCCACCACACTTCAGGAAAGATGTGAATAAACTGGAAAGAGTCCAGAAGAGAGCAACAAAAAATATAAAAGGTTTAGAAAACCTGACTTTTGAGGAAAGATTAAAAACTGAGCATGTTTAGACTGGAGGAAAGAAGACTGGAGGGGCACCTGATAAGTCTTCAAATATGTGAAGAACTGTTAAAAAGAGGATTGTGATCAGTTCTCTATGTCCCCTGAAGGTAAGGCAAGAAGTCTAATCACAGCAAAGGAGATTTAGGTTAGATATTAGGAAAAACACTCCAACTTATAAGGTAATTAAGCTCTGGAATAGACTTCCAAGGGAGCTTGTTCAGTCCTCTCACTGGAGGTTTTTAAGAAGAGGTTGGACAAACACCTTGCAGTGATGGTCTGGGTTTACTTGGTCCTGCCTTAGCATAGGGAGCTGAACTTTGACTTCTTGAGGTCCCTTCCAGCCCTACATTTCTATGATTCTGTGATTCTTCCCTCTCTAATGCTACAATATATGGGAGTTATTAGTCAAACTCTAAAGTACAGCTGGTTAGAAAATGTCTTCCCTTCTCCCCCTCCACCCCAACCTTTTCCCCCCACAGAAAATGTTGACTTTTTGATAGAAATTCAAAAGCCAACATATTTGGATCACGAACTGAAGTACTTAGGATTCAGATATGCCACCACAATGCCTCATGGGAATTGTAGTTCAAGTGCCTTGTGTACTCAGTCTTCTCCATAGGCTGAACACCATAGGCTGGACTCCCTGGTCAGACTACATCTCCCAAGATGTACCACAGTCTCCCCTCTTAGTTGGAGAGATGGTGCAACCTGAGGATGGCTGTTTGTGGTTCATTATGGGAGATGGAGTCCAGTGTGGGAGCCCAACCCGTAGCTGAGAATGGGGATATGAGGCATTTCCAAACCAAATGTTGGTTTTTGACCAAAAACATTTCAGGCATTGTTTTTTGATGGAAAAAATGCAAATTTCTGTTGAAAGTAGCCTCTTCTTTCCCCTCCCAATTGTTATACGTAGAACTTCAGAGTTACAAACCGACCTCATTTGGAATTGGAAGTACGCAATCAGGTAGTATCAGAGACACACACAAAAAAAGGCAAATACAGTACAGTACTGTGTTAAATGTAAACTACTAAAAAAAAATAAAGAAAATTAAAAAAAAAAAAAAAAGATTTGACAAAGTAAGGAAACTGCTTCCATGCTTGTTTCATTTAAATTCAGATGGTTAAAAGCAGCGTTTTTCTTCTGCATAGTAAAGTTTCAAAGCTCTATTAAGTCAATGATCAGTTGTAAACTTTTGAAAGAACAATCATAACATTTTGTTCAGAATTATGAACAACTTCAATTCCTGAGGTGTTCGTAACTCTGAGGTTCTACTGTGGTTGAAATTCATTTTCAGTTTCAGAGAAAGTTTTGACAGAAAGATTCTGATCCGCCCAACTCTAGAGTGTGTGTGACAGATATTGCAACCATATACAGTATATTTGGGGAGCACATTGCATTTTATATTTAAAGCTTGAAAACCTCAAAAAATTATATTGAAATGGACCAGATAATATGAGCTGTAGAATATTCATAGCCCTTTGTACCAATACAGGAGATGTGTACTTGTGTGTGACAGTGTTAAATCATCTGTTGGACTGAATCAACATTAGAATGAGTAGGCAGTGTCCATGGTAGAGACATTTGACTTAGATCCATTGTTCCATTTAAAACATAGTACCATGTTTGCAGATGTCAGAATCAAAATACCCTGTACTTGCTGATAAAGATGGGGGGGTAGGGAGAAGGAATCAGCACATCCATAGGTGCTGTATAATTCTGTGTTGTTAATAAAGGTACTGTCTCAAGTTCTTAAGTATTGTCAATAATTTTGTCATAGTACCATTTAGTAAATGTTCCTGGTGCTGCAAAGATTTCTAGAAGCCCTACTTTTGGAGATGCAGGAGGGTATTCATTTAATATATCATTGCACACATGCAGCCCCATGCTGTCTAAGGGTATCTGGATTTTACTGGAACTTGTTCATTCCATCCCTAACTTTATTAGTTGTAACTTTTCTAAAGAAAAGGGAAAAATTTGAAATAACTCATTGAAATAATAAACCTTAACTTTTATGAAAGCCTATAATTTGAACTCCACCACATTCACCATTTTGAATAATTGTTCCTGATGGATATCCATTGTGATGAACTGTGAGGAGAAAATCGTAGTTTGTTTTTTAAAGGAAATTAAATAAAGGAATAGTCTTTGTAAAGAGAAATTTGAATTGCCAGATAGTACTGCAATTACCAAATAATTAATTTTCGTATGTTGTCTTTCTGGTAAAAATCTATAAACTATAGCTTAAGAGGAGACTTCCAGTTTGAGAGCAGGGTCGGGCAAAACTGTTTTCAGAGAATTGAGTAGTTATTGGGGTAGTTGCATATTTCAAGTGGTTGATCACTAGGGCAATAATGTAGGTTTCTGAGCACAGCCAGTACTTTTTCCAGCTGCTTTATAGTGATATCTTGAAGCTTAAAATGTAATCTATATGGGTAAGCCACAAAAGCCACTCTATATTAAAGCAGACTCTGACAGTAAATCAGTTGAACAGCTGGCAACACTACTAACTCATAAACTTATTTATTAAAAAAACTAAACAGGAGAATTATATTAAAAAGAGAGGAATATGTTCTACCAGACCAGTGGATATATCTTAAAACCTGGAAAGTGCTCTAGATTAAGGGCCCAATTTATGAACATCTGTTCTGGCATGAGATTCTCATGTTCTTTACAATAAAAGTGTGAAACATGTTTCCCCCCATACTAATCATGCTTTTATGCAGTTCATAAAACTCCTATTCAGCCCTATGCAACTGGGCCTCTTTGCTTTACACACTTGCTAGAGTAATTACTCTACTGAAGAGTAAGTACTATAGCAACTTCATAATCCCATGGTATACAGTTATCCTCACATGTTCCAAGAAGTCATATTAGCATACAAAGCAGTAAATGAACATTTAATTTTCTTTCACGTGTTTAAATTTAAAGGAAAGCACTGAAGTAATAATGGAAACAGGTCACTGGAGAGTAAGGGGAACAGATAAATGTCTTTAAATAATCACAAAGTCCCTTAAAACAGAAAATATTCAGAAATAAGTTACATTTTCTTTGAATCATGGCATACCCTCCCTTGGACAATGACTGTTAACTCATTTTATATCTCATTCCTGTTGGTAAATTCTCATATCATGCTTATTCAGGTTAATTTTTTTAACTTTATATTTGGATGATGTCCACACTGAACTTTTTTTTATTAGTTTTTATTTTTTTTAAACTATTGGTGCTCCGGTTGCATTCTGGTTTGGAGCAAACCCTGTGTCTTGGTGCATAAATGGAATGGAGCCTTTCAGGGCAGCCCAGTCATGGCTCCAGAGTTGTAGAACTACTTGTAATCTGATGCAGAGTTCTCTTAGGCAGCCATATGGTGTTAAGTGCCCACTTAATATTTCACTGTATCCAGAGGATGAGTAAGAGGCTATATCTTCTCTGAATGTTGGGGGATGCCTGTGAGGTACTGAGCATGCAAAGGGCCTCCCTCACTCTGGAGAGATAATTGACACCTAGGAAGATGATTCATAGGGTGAAATGCCGGCCCCTTTGAAGTCATATTTTGCCATTGACTTTAGTGGAGACAGAATTTCACCTGCAGATTTTTTTTTAAACAATTTATTTATTGAGAACGTTTGGACGGGTTTACAAATCCATGCCTTGTGAATATCAGAGACAATACAATAATATTACAACTTTGAGCTTTTGTTTAGAGAAACAGTATACAGTAATATAATATCAAATCTCTGTTTAACAGGGTGTTACTAGGTTACAGAGGGAACATCTTAACACTACCCATGACATGTCCTTTCTAATGATTTTATTACACTGAGTGAAATCTGTGATTACACACATTTAACAAACCAGGCATGTCTATCAAATGTTAATATTAAAAAACAATTGGGCTAGTTGTGAAGTAGGTTTTTTTTGTTTGTTTGTTTTGCAGGTGAATCTACTTTGAATAAATGGTAACTACATATCTAAATATTTCCTTGCCTTCTGTCTATTTTTCTGGGTATGTAATTGGTGTATTAATTTTTCTATAACAACAACCTCACATGGTTTTTGAACCATTCCTCTAGAATTTCACCCGCAGATTTTAAGGCCAAAAGAAACCACTGTGATCATTTAGTCTGACCTGTGCAATACAGGTCATAGCACTTCACTCTGTAATTCCTACTTCAAGGCCAGTAATTTAGGTTGAATTTAAAGCATTTCTTTTTTGAAAGACCAGTCAGTCTTGACCAAAGATTTCAAGTGATGGAGCATCCATCACATCTCTTACCCTCATTGTTATTTATTGTTTGTATTGTGCTAGCACTTAGGAGACCAAATTATAGACCAGGAAGCTGTTGTGCTACGCACTGCGAACACATTACAAAAAGAAAAGTCCCTGTCATGAGGAGCTTACAATCTAACTGTAACACATCACTTGGTAAATTATTCCAGTGGTTAGTTAAACTTACTGTTAAAAATGTTTGCCATATTTCCAGTTTGAATTTTGTCTTGTTTCAGCTTCAGGCCATTGGGTCTTGTTATAGCTTTGCTAGATTAAAGAGCACTGTGCTATTAGATATCAGATGCAGAATGGCCAGAAAGGACAGCTCCCAGCTGACAATCTTCAGAGAGGAGATATATATTCTCTCTCTCTCTCTCTCTCTCTCTCTACTAATCTATAGGAGAAGAAATGGGGGTGGGGGAGGACGTGACAGAACCCTGCATTCTTCAAAAAATCCAATGATATCTTGACTCTACTCCAGCTTTTTTTTTTTTTTAACCCCATGTTTCTTTTGGCAACGACGTGTGGCTTCCTGTACTATAGGACCACCATGCCTTCTTTGGGGTATCAGAAGAAAAGGTAAGAGTTCACGTATTCCTCTTGAGGGGGTATCTTGCATGAATGAATTCCCAGTCCCCCTCCAACTCACCTGCCACCTTTCTAAAGTATCATGTATAGTGGCCATTCCTTCTGTATGGTCCCATTTACATTGAGTCCAACTGTCTTCAAGATGACTTAGTCAGCTGTTTAAGCTAGCTTCCACAGTGGTAAGGAGCTTTCATGTCACTGACTGCCATGTATGGATGGGTTAATCTTTCCTTTTCCTTCTACCTTGAATGATACCTCTACAGTTAACTTGTGTGCAAGACTACATAACAAGTGTTAACTTATTTTATATGAAATAATGTTTTTACATAGTCACTCTATAATTATCTGTGGAATTTCACCTCCTACAGTGCAAAGTATTAGACTTATTTCAGACAGTAGTTGGCACATTGTGAATTGTTCAAAGTATCATTTTAGCTGTCATTGGTGAACTACTGTGCAAATAGTTCTCAAAACACAGTATTTTATTCTCAGAAGCTTCAGAAGTATGTTAAAGTCATATTTGCCTTTTTCAGTGTGACCTTTTTCTGTGATTAAATTGTTTTGTTAGGTCTGGTATACTGAGATGCTAAGATGTAATTTGTGTCCCTCTACATATAACTGGTTGCCCTTTGGTCTAAGTTTCCCTTGCAACAAAGCCTTGAATCAAAGAAAGAGCTACTTTGATAGAAGATCAAAATACAGTTAACTAGCTGGAGATTTATAATGGAAAATATGTCAGCCTTCTTAGAGCAATAATATTTTAGCTGGTTTATTACTTTAACATAAAGTTTGTTTTAGTACTGAACATGACATCCCATAAACCATTGTATCCCACCCCAATGGGGATTGGTATTTTCATATTTAAGAACATTTGTGAGGATCCAGGCTGATGGAGACCCTGATTAGGGCCTCTTGGATCCCTGGTCCCACGTAGACAAGTAATCCTGCTTTCCCTCCTCATTCTGGATCCCCTCTGTCCCAGTCCTTGGCCCCAACTTGCCCCTTTCTCCATGTGTATGTGCATGTAATTACCCTATCCCCTGCCTCTATTCCACCTGCCTCCTTGCACTAGCCACTGACCTCCTCCTGCATGGAGCCCTCTTCTCTTACTTCTTTTATTCTTCTCCTCTCTCCCACACAGGCCCTTGTTGGGCGTAATATAAGGAGAGTGCTTTTAATGCTGTTGGCTTTGCTTTCCCTTCTCAGATCTTCAGGGAACACTGCTTTAGCAGACCAGTGTGGACTCCAGTATTTTGTTCTTATTTTTTTAAATATCCTAGTTGTGTTTTGAGAAGTGTGGGTTACTCTACATGCACATATTTTATTATTATTTTTTTTGAACAGTAGAAATCTTATGAGGATTTTCAGCAGTTTCTTTGGCTGAATTAACTTGATGGATGAGCCATTATGGTTCTTTGGTTTAAATAATATGTGCACTAGGAAGGATTTCCTTTGGAGCTGGGTAAATAATCCTTGTGAATTAATGTAGAACCCCCTTCATAATCCTATCAAATTCAGCCTAATAAATGCTCTTTTATATGTTTCTTTTTAAATGCCTTAGTAGCAAAGACTCTTTAAGTACCCTGATGATATGTGGTACTACCATTGTGTGCTTTCATACTCAATTTGTACCTATAAAAATAGGTGTAGAAATTTGAATTCTAATTCCACCTTCCTTTTTAGTTTTATTTCTCCTATCTTTAGCTCTATGTCTTGGCATTTAGGGTCCGATTTCAAAGGCACCTAGAGATGCAGATAGGCACCTAGTGAGTTTTTTCAGAAGCACCTAATCAGTAGTGCCCTGCGTGGATACAAAATTTGTATCTGCATCCAATCTGCAAACATGGTCCGTGGATTTAAAGCGGATATTTGCAGATTTGTAGGACTCTACTAATCAGGTCAGGTGCCTAACTGCTAGGGAGTTAAAAGCGCCTAAGCAGGTAAAATGCTTTTTAAATCCCACTAGGCATCTAAATACCTTTGAAATCTGGTCATTGTTGTGTTTGTTTTCTATATTAAGATATTTTTAAATAATATTGGAACCTATGAAACAGGAATTAATTCTGATGGGATCTGACTGGAGAGCACTATGTCGGTAGATCAGCTTATCACATTTGTCAAGATTTGGCCAAATCATAAAGAATTTCACTTCCGTTTGAGAAAACATTGGAGATAAGTCACACAGGGTTAACTTTCCATTAACTAAAATAAAATAGAAATGCATGGTGAAAACTTAGTTTTGTGGAGCTATTTTGTGTATTTACTCTACCTCACTTCTAGTTCTGGACTTTTCCCCTGGCATAAGCACAGCTGCATCACCCATTGCCATGGCCCTTTTAACCTCCCCTTTTAATTAAAAAAAAAACTTAAATCAAATGCTGTTTAAAGCTTCTAGTTTAGTTTTGGGAAAACAGAAGTTCAAATCTAGCTCAGGCGTGGGTGAACAGCTGTTAAACGCCACAAGCAAAACAATACTTGTAAAAGGGGGAAAAAGTTTTAAAACTGTTTTAAAAGTGAAGTTGCCAGTTGGGCTGCATGTTTCAATAGCTCTTCACTTTCAGTCAACTGCTTTTAACTGTTGTTTTCTATTAAAAAAAGCTGTGTTTTATTGAAGCAGCAGCATAAGCCATTAGACTGGTGGTAATAGGAGGCACCTTGCCATTTCTCTTTAACTTTTTTATGAAATTTCTCTGAGTCTAGGGAAATTGCTTGTTAGAAACATACAAAAGGTTGAGAGGACGCAGGTCCCCCAATGCCTTCTGTTGGGATAGGCCCATCCCCATCTGATCCTTAGATGATCCTGATCATTGCTCTGGAGGAAGGTGATACTCCCGAGGTCACAGAGGAAGCCTTAGAGAAGAAGGTAGCTTCCTCACACCACATTTTTGACACATTTTACTTCTGTGCATCATTGAAACATCTAACACCACTTATCAGAGGGGTAGCCATGTTAGTCTGGATCTGTAAAAAGCAACAGAGAGTCCTGTGGCACCTTTAAGACTAACAGATGTATTGGGGCATAAGCTTTCGTGGGTGAATACCCACTTCGTCAGACGCATGTTGGTTGGTTGGTTTCTAACTAACTGTTTTTCTTGAATCCTGGTAAACCAGATTTGGCCAACATCTCCGAATGGGACTAGAAAGAGAATTTATGAGATGCTAAGTACTCCATATTGAGTGGAGCACTTTAGAATGATCCTTGTTCTGTCCAAATCCTGCCCATCTCTATCCTGACATAGGGCTAAATTGTGGTCCTGCTTGCAGGCTGCCCTGGAGAGGAAGGGGGCTATAAGCACTCTTTCTTCCCTGGAGAGGGTACAGGTACTTTGGGTACCTATACATGAGGGAGAGCAGCCTCTGTGCACCACTATACTTCTCCCAACATATGTGGGATGGGAAGGAGTGGAAAATGGATGGCGCCTCAGCCATGTCTCCCCAGTCCTCTTTGCAGCATATCTATGCTGATGCGCTGGGGAATGTACGCTGAGCCAGTTATAGATACCTTATTGTAGATTATACCTCCTCACTCCCAGTCCTCCAGAATAAGTGGGGAACCAGGTGGCATATTGTGTTTCTTGATTTGCTCTTGGGGGAGCACAACAATGCACCTGGCAAAGCTACACTTTAGTCCTTCATTTTCTTGCATGGATGCAAGCACTTGAGCTAACTGTTTCCTTTTAATCCTTCATAGACAGTAGCACAGTACAGATTGTATTTCTTGTGCTGACATTGAAAGAATCTGGCTTGGCATTTACCTGCCCAGTTATGCTGTTGAGTTTCCTGCACTTGTGTCTATCTCTTTACCAAATCTGGCTCCAGAGTCTCTTTTTGCCTCAGCATCACTGTTGTATGTGCAGTCTAATGTGGTACAGTCTGTTAGGAGATTTCACTGCATTTCTAATTTGCAGAACACCTTTCTCTGTTATACCACAGTCAGGTGGGGAAGATAAATTAGGGGGTAAGGTGAATTGTTCACAAGTAATAATGTTTGTCATAGTCCTCTCTTCCCTGTCTGTTTAAATACCTTTCATGAAGATTTTAGGACTCCATTTCATCAGAAAGCCAGAATAAAAAGCTTCTCAACCACTTCTAGTAAATAAACCTCATCCCTACCCCAACCCAGTCCATCAAAAACCTGCTAACAAGCTCCACCAGGCCCTCTCATATCTCTGAGGGAAAGAAGAGACAACTGTAATAAACACAAATACAATTAAGTATTTATTTTTGTTGTAATGACTTCTAACTTCATCTTGACACTTTTTAACTTGACTGTCCATTCTGGGATCATAATTTTGTGTATAATTTACATAATTAAAGTCAGGAATTGAAAAAGTTAAAGTACTGAATAGCATTAACTTGTGTACATTGCACATACTTTATATTCTTAAGTATAGCTTTGAGAACCTAAATAGTAGCTGAAAATAAGTGCAATATGTATGAAGTAATTTTACTGTTGAACGTTAACATTTTACCTTTCCTGACTTTGCCATGTTAGCTTTTTCGTAGATTCTAGTCTGATCATCTTGTCTGACAACCTGCATAACAGTGGCCAGGGACCTCACCCAGTAGTTTCTGTATCAAGTCCATAAATTCTGTTTGAGCATTAGCTTATCTTTTAGAAAGACATCCAGTCTTGTAAGCTGTCCCTATGGTTAATTATCTTCAATATTAATTTTTTTTTACCCCATTTCTTGTCTGAATATGAGTAGCTTCATCTTTTGAGCACTGGATCTCATTATGCCCTTTTCTGCTAGATTAAAGAGATGTCTACCATCAGAAATCTCATATATATTTGTAGACCATGATCATGTCATCTCTTAACTTTCTCTTTGATAAACTAAATAGATTGAAAATTAAATCTATAGAATTACCTCTGTGTTTAGCATTTAACTTTCTTGTTTTCACTTATTGTTTTCTTTATTATAATATAAAGAGGTATGAAAATCTTGCCCATTCAGGCTAGTATTTAAATTCTCCCAAATATCTTTGAAGAGCACATCTCACAGAGGGGAAGAGGAAGAGCACGTTCCTCTGTTGTTGTTGGGTTGGAGACATTTTTCTACTAAGTTGAATTAACAAAGAGATACGCCAGGAAAGAGCAACAGAAGGGAAAAGTGTCCAGATTCTCACCTGGTATAAATTGACATGGCCTCAGTGAAGTCAGTAGAGCTATGCTGATTTACACTAGCTGAGGATCTGGCCCAAAAATCTTAATTAGTATCATTTAAATCTTGGATAAAGTTTTCAAAAGCACCTTAAGTGACTTAGGTATCTAAGAAACTTTTGAAAAGCTCACTTCTTACTTAGATTATATGACAGGGGTTTGTTTTAAAAAAAAGTTAGTTAACACATTTTAACAAGTATGTTTTAAGACCCTAATGAAACAGAACAAGTTTTATTTTAACATATGTTGCTGGTTGAGATGAACCTTTAATGTGGGATTTTTCAAAAGTGGCTCAGTGTTGGCCTAATTCTGCTCCCATTGAAGTCAATGGGAGTTTTAGCATTAACTTAGTTGGGTATAGATTTAGGTGGATGCTGAGCACTTCTGTAAATTCCACCTGCATAATCCTCCTGCAAATTGTTTCTGAGCAGCCTTTAGGCCTACTAGACTAGATTGCATCATAGTGCATGCATTGTAGGGCCACAGAGGAACCATTAGGGGTCTACTGAAATCTTAATAGAGATTTCCTGAGCATATTTAGAAAGGGCTTGTCAGTCCCTTATAAGTTTGATTTTTAATTCACTACCCTTTCTCTTTTCAAGCATAGCAAAGGAACTGTTTCTCCTCATTAAAGATTACTTAACTGCAAAGTTTAGAATGTGTTTGTTCAGCTATTTTGAGTTATGGCTGACAAAAGACTCTGGAAAAATACACTTTCAAGATTTACATTCTCTCCCATAGCACAAAAATGGCTGAAGGGATTTTTCTCAAACATAAAAAAATCACGTTGGAGATGAGATCAAGCATGTGAGGAGGGAGTTGTTTTAACAGAAATCCAGACTTGGCCTTAACCTTAATAGTTTTACATTTTCAAAGTTTTACAAATTAATCCTCAGAACAACGAAATATATAGGCTTAGTAAATGTTGGTATATGTTGACGAAATCAACAAAAAAAATATTATCCATCCATGCTAGAAGAAAGACAGAAGGCCCTGGATGTGATTTAATGAGGCCATAACTTTATTCGCTTTTAATATCTGGGAGTACCCAGTAACAAATTGTACAGTGCAGGAAGGAGGTGGGGAAGTCGGTACCCCTCTGATCCAGATGTAGGACCCCAAAGTCCCCTTCTTCCGCTCTGTTGAAGGAGGGTTAGGAAAAGAAGGGGATTTGCTTCCCTCTGACAAAACTCTAACCTCCATTACTCAGCTCCCATAAGAATGCTTTCCTTCAAATCCTTTCCCAATCCATTCGATCTAATAACTGTATCCCTTCCGTACTGGGAACCTGCACTGAACATATGCCACAGGTTTTACATATTAAGTTACGACATTATAACCTGATCTTCCTATTCTACACCACCAGCTCCCAGACCAGCTTTGGGGGAAGCAAAAAAAAATCCACCCACCTCGGCCAATCTAGCGGTGAGGGAAATATTTCTTCACAGCCGCCCCTCCCCCCCAAGGAAAAGGGGCAACAAGCATAAAGCCCACAGCAGGTCAAATGGGAAGTTGTCCTTTTGCCAAGTTCATGAGTGGGTGGAGTGAGTGCTGCCAGCCTGATCCTGGTAAAAATGGCCTTTTATGGCTGCATGAAGTTTAAATACCTCCCCCGCACACACTCTTCCGGACGGTAGGAAGGGCAATGCAGATGCCTTGTCCTGACCTGGCCGCAATTGCTTCCTGTCCATCCCTATAAGTTTTCACCCTTTTCCCTACCTGCTGTAAGGGAGCCTTTAAAAGGTGAGGCAGTTGAGTCCGGGCCCACCGTGCTCACTGGACCCTACTGGCCAGCAACTGCTGCTCCCCTTGACACTGAAGGCCTTTGAGGCAGCTCAAGACTTGTAGCACCTCATGGCACCATTCTTGCCCCCTAGGACAGAGGCGGCTCCGTCTGCACCACTGTGGCCCCAGGTGCAATCAAGAGGGAAGCTGGCGATGATGTCCCAGCGCTCTCCTTCTCTATGGCACCCTCCGGCACCGACATCTCTGGAGAGAGAATCCAGTCGGTCCCCGATGTTCGGTGACCCGAAGCACGGCTCCTCCGTGGTCTTCCTTTTCGGAGACGTCGGAGTCAGACTCCTACCACTCCGATAAGAGCAGGAGGTCCAGGTCATGGCTGGAGAGATGGGCTTACCTGGCTCTGTGGCTGCCACAGTGGCAGAACCCTTCTCAGTGGCCATTCTGGACTCCCTGGGTCTTTCACCAGAGCCAGGGAAGGAGCCAAGGGTCCCGCTGAGCGGTGACTTCGGTGGCTTTGGCCACCTTTATTCCACTGGCTGAGTGACCAGCCACTGAACCATCGCCACCGATGTCGACACCATCGGCTGCGGCGTCGACTTTGGTGGTGGTGCTATTGCCAGCATCGGCTTTGACAGCGGCTCCTGCAGCACCAGAGGCCCCGACAATGGCACTGATGGCGGCTCCGGCACTGCCAGCAGCGGCAACGCCGATGCTGACACTGGCACCAAGTTCGGTGCTGACAGTCCCAACACTAAGCATGGCACCGTCCATGTCGGCACCTGCACGGGATCCCCGAGAGTCATGGGATCCCTTGAGTGCCAATGGCAGGGAGCAGCCGCCGTTCTTTGAGACTTCCTCCTTGTTGTCACCGGACAAGGCGCTGGTTGGCTCTGCCATAGCCCCAGCATTCGAAGACAATCGGGTGTTGCCGTAGTTGCTTTGCCGGGCTGCCCAGGGTCTGGGCATCAAGGCATAGGA
Organism: Terrapene triunguis; assembly: GCF_002925995.2. Taxonomy (NCBI): domain Eukaryota; kingdom Metazoa; phylum Chordata; order Testudines; family Emydidae; genus Terrapene; species Terrapene triunguis. The sequence continues at coordinate 76,628,517 of NW_020664417.1, forward strand.
GGTAGAGGAGGACTCCGATCCCATGATGGATATCCTCGCGCCCTCTGGACCTTCCCGTATTGCCCTACCGCTCATAAAAACTATTGTGGACACCACCAAAACCCTGTGGCAGACCTCAGCCTCATTGCCACCCACTGCCAAGCACAATGATGGCGATATTTTGTGCCCTCTAATTGTTCTGAACATCTTTATTCCCACCGACAATCTGATTTCCTTGTTGTGGACGCTGCTAATCAGCGCGAGTGGCAAGGTTTCCAAGGCCCCTCTGTGCAAAACAGGAAGGCTAAAACACTCACCTTTTCTGGAGAAAGGTCTATTCCACGGGTGGATTGCAGCTTTGAATTTCCAACCAACAGGCCATTGTCAGCTGGTACTCTTTTAATACCTTTATGGCAATGGCAAAATTTGCAGAGCTGCTCCCTCTAGATTCCCGTGCCGAGTTTTCGGCCTTGGTTGAGGAGAGCAAGCTAATCTCCTGAGTTTCCTTCCAGGCTGCTCTGGACAGTGCTGATGCAGCCATGAGAATCATGGCTACAGGGGTGGCCATGAGAAGGAGCTCCTGGTTCCAGGTCTCTGGTCTCCCGTACGAGGTCCAGCAGACAATACAGGACCTCCCCTTTGAGGGTGTGACTCTGTTTTCGGAGAAGACAGATAAAAGTGTACATAGCCTGAAATACTCTAGAGCCACATTCAAATCCTTGGGCCTACATATTCCCACCACGCAGCGGAAACATTTCAGGCCTCAGCCTCCTCCGCGGTTCTACCAACAGGACGGGTCCTGGAGGAGGAATAGGAACGGCAGAAAAAGGCCACACCCGTCCTCAGGCCAGGGCTCCGGCCAACCCAAGCCACCTTCCAGCCCCAAACTGGCCTTTTGAAAGTGTGGTAGAAGATGGCGCACCAGAACAAGAACTGGATCTACCCCGCCTTACCTTTTTCTCTCGACTGTCCCCTTTCTACCGTGTATGGTCCCGTTTCACTTTGGACTGCTGGGTGCTCCGCATGGTAAAGAGGGGATACTCCATCCAATTCTATGCCCTCCTGCCCTTCCACCCCCCTTCCCTGTCCCTCTTCAGGGACCCCTCTCACGAGCAACTCCTTATACAGAAGGTGCACTCGCTCCTTTTGCTAGGGGCAGCGGAAGAGGTTCCTCAGGAGCAGAAGGACAAGGGTTTCTATTCTCAGTATTTCCTAATACCAAAAGCCAAAGGTGGGCTCAGGCCCATACTAGACCTGCGAGAACTTAACACATTAGTAAAGAAGCTCAAGTTCCGCATCGTGTCTTTGGCCCTCATCATCCCTTCATTGGATCTAGGAGATTGGTATGCTGCCCTTGACTTGAAGGATGCATACTTTCACATGGCAATAACTCTGTTCCACAGAAAATACCTCAGGTTTGTGGTGAACAACACCCACTACCAGTTCACTGTCCTCCTGTTTGGCCTGTCAGTGGCACCTCATGTTTTTACCAAGTGCATGGCAGTTGTGGCTGCATTCCTGCATAGACGGTAGGTACAGGTGTTCCTGTACCTCGACGACTGGCTCATCAAGTGCCGCTCCAGGTCTCAAGTGGAGGCACAAGTCAACTTCATAAGAGCGACGTTTGACTAACAGGGCCTTCTTCTGAATGAGGGAAATGAACGCTGTCCCCGGTTCAGAGGATAGAGTTTATAGGGACCGTACTGGACTCTACACAAGCCAGGGCATACCTCCCGGAACAAGGTTTCGGCCCCTCAGTGACATCATACGAGGTCTCAAGCAATTCCGCACCATCACAGCAAGGAATTGCCTGAAGCTCCTGGGACACGTGGTGGCTTGTACCTACGTAGTACAGCATGCCAGACTCAGACTTCGACGTCTTCAGTCGTGGCTAGTGTTAGTGTATCGGCCAGTCCGGGATAGCTTGGACAGGATGGTAACCCTGCCTCGCATGGTACTCGACTCCCTCTGGTGGTGGCTCGACCCACAGATAGTATGTGCAGGGGTCCTCTTCACCAGCCCTCAGCCGTCCCTCTTGCTAGTGACGGATGGGTCAGCTCTGGGCTGGGGAGCACATTTGGGAGAGCTCAGAACACAAGGCCTCTGGTCTCAGGCGGAATTCGCTCTCCACATCAATGTCAGAGAGCTGAGAGCGGCACGCCTGGCATGCCAGACGTTCTGAGCCCACTTGATAGGGAGATGCGTATCAGTTATGACAGACAACACCGTGGTGATGCTCTATATCAACAAACAGAGGGGTGCACATTCCTCTCCCCAGTGCCAGGAAGCCCTCATGCTGTGGGACTTCTGTGTAGAGCATTCGACATATCTGCAAGCATCGTACCTCCCCAGAGTACAGAACGAGTTGGCGGACTATCTCAGCAGGTCGTTCCATGGCCATGAGTGGTCCCTTCGTCCTGACGTTGCGAACTCAATCTTCCATCAGTGGGGCTTTCCCCAGATAGATCTGTTCACCACGTGATGCAACAGGAAGTGCCAGCAGTTTTGCTCCTTCCTGAATCACAGTCCAGGTTCCATCACGGACTCATTCCTCCTCCCATGGGGAGACCATCTCCTTTACACGTTTCTACCCATTCCGCTTGTTCACAAGGTACTCCTCAAGATCCGGAGGGAACGAGCTTCGGTGATATTGATGGCTCCAGCCTGGCCCCACCAGCACTGGTACACATCATTCCTGGAAATGTCCGTGGAAGCTCCAGTCACCTTGCTGCTCTTCCCAGACTTACTAACACAGGATCATGGCCGTCTCCAACACCCGAACTTCGAGTTTCTGCACCTCACGGCATGGAAGCTCCATGGCTGAATCCAATGGAGCTTTCTTCCTTGGACCCAGTTAGACAAGTCCTCCTTGGTGGTAGGAAGCCTTCCACCAGGGCTACCTACTTTGCCAAGTGGAAGAGATTTTCAGTCTGGTCAGCGCAGCACCGTTCGTCCCCGACACTCGCCTCTGTGCCACTTATATTGGACTGTCTCCTCCATCTCAAGCAGCAGGAGCTGTCCATGTCATCAATAAGGGTTCGTTTGCCGCCATCTCTGCCTTTCACCCAGGAGCAGAGGACCGCTTGGTCTTTGCTAACCCTATGGTCAGTCGCTTCCTTAAAGGTCTCGACAGACTATACCCGCAAGTCCAACAGTCGATTGTGGCTTAGGACCTCAATCTGGTCCTTTCCAGACTCACTGGACCACCCTTTGAACCTTTGGTGACGTGCTCCCTGCTCTCTCGCGCTCTCTCTCTGTCTCTCATACAAAGTAGCATTTCTGGTAGCAATAACCTTGGCCAGAAGGATATCTGAGCTCAAGGCCCTGACATCAGAGCCCCCTTACACTGTATCCTTTAAGAACAAGGTTCAGCTCAGACCCCATCTGGCTTTCCTTCCCCAAGGTTGTCTCCCAGTTTCACATCAACCAGGACATCTTCCTCCCAGTATTCTATCCTAAGCCGCACTCAAGCAGCAGGGAGCAAAGGCTTCACTCATTAGATGGCCACAGAGTGCTAGCCTTCTATATTGAGAGGACGAAGCTGTTCCGAAAGTCGGTCCAGTTATTCATGGCAGTGGCGGACAGGATGAAAGGTCTTCCTGTCTCTTCTCAGCAAATTTCGTCATAGATCACGTCCTGCATCTGTTAGTGCTACAACCTGGTGAAGGTGCTTGCTCCTCCAATCACTGTGCACTCCACCAGGGCTCAGGCCTCTTCAACGGCTTTCCCGGCAGAGGTTCCCATCCAGGAAATCTGCAGAGCAGCAACGTGGTCCTCCATACACACTTTCACCATGCACTATGCGATCACCTAGCAGGCCAGAGACTATGCGGCCTTTGGAAGAACAGTGTTCCAATCGGTGGACGACTCCGACCCCGCCTCCTGAACTTGGGCTTGTGAGTCACCTGATTGGAATGGACATGAACAAGCACTCGAAGAAGAAAAAACAGTTACTCACCTTCTCATAACTGTTGTTCTATGAGATGTGTTGTTCATGTCCATTCCAATACCCGTCCTCCTACCCCTCTGTCGGAGTAGCTGGCAAGAAGGAACTGAGGGGGTGGTGGGTTGACAGGACTCTATATTGAGCGCCATGAAGGGGTGACTCTGGGGGGTGCCCAGGCCAACCCAACGGAGGCTGTTATGGGAAAAATCTTCTGGCTACTGTGCACGTGCATCCATGCACACCTGATTGGAATGGACATGAACAACACATCTCAAAGAACAACAGTTACGAGAAGGTGAGTAACTTTTTTTTCTGTCAGGCCTATAGATCTATATCTAGATAACACTTTGAAGATCTTTGATTTTATCCTTCCACACTCCATATATCACTTGCCTTCTAAGGTTTGGAGAGAGTCCTAGTGTAACCCTTGTATAGCAACTTCCCAGCTGGTCAATAATTTTTTTGGACTATTCATAAATTTGTCAATAACATAAAAGTATTTCTGTTCATGTAAACCTTATTCAGGCCTTTTAACTTAGGCTGAACTAGAAGCAGTTGATCTGCTGAGAACAAACAAGGACAAAAAAGGTATCATGTTTATATTTAATAAAACTCTTAAAATTGCCAATTTACTGAATTTTCAAATTACAGAGTTAGCATCCTGAAGGAGAATTGACCAAAGGAATTAAAATATCCAGAAGAGACAAACTGCACATCACTTGAAGGCAAGAAAAACTGAACATATACATAGTAGTCCACATTCAGCCCTTCATGGTGGTTTCACACACATAATTGAGGGCAGAATGTGGCCATGTGTGTATCTACCAGAGGAGTGTTAGAAACATGTAGACTGTACGTTTAGTATATTCACTGTAGTCTATCTGAATGTACTTGTATTCCAGTACATTCTTTCTCTACAGTCAATCAAAATTTGTTGTAATTTTTACTGAGAAGTCCTGGTTTTATATTTTTTTTAAAAAACTATCATTTCAAAACAATTGGTGATAATTAGTCACAGAAGCTTTAAGATATCAGAAAAACTAGTCTGTTAAGTAGGATTTGATGCACATGGAACAATTAAACAGCAATAGCTCAGTTACTCTCTGAGTAATTATTCTCAGATACATGCCAATCTTGCCTCTAAACTAAAAAACTTTGGAAGAGGAATTGATGTTTCCAGTTACTTAATATTGGAGGCATATTTTAAGAAGAAAAATACTACCCTGCCCACATCTTTGAGCATTTGTGGCTTCTTTTTATACTCTAGATAATGATTTTGTGTTCATTTATAGTTTTGTTTGTTGTTGTTGTGGGAGAACTCCTAGAGATGTGCATTGGAGAAGCAAAAGTGTCTCCAACTCTTTGTTACAGCTGTTGGATGTGACAGTGGAATGAACCATGGAAGGCTATGGAGCTGAGCTGGCTCTCTCAGGAGCAAATAAATTCAAAGAATTGGCCAAAAATGACACTCCAGAAAGTAGCCCCCCCCTTTTTTTTTCTTGGCTCTTTGGACTCAGATCAACAGAAGGATACCTGTAGAAGCAGTCTCTGAGTTGTAGACAGACGCAGCAGCCACCACTAAGAAGGCTGGACTCAGAGCTTGTGAGGGAACTGCTTCTCTGAACTTCTATTCTTGATTGCCACTGACCTATGTGATTTTGGAAAAGTCATGTCAGCTCTATGCACCTCAGTTTCCCCATCTGTATAATATGGCTAATTATACTTACCTTTCTTTGTAGATTGGTTTGATATCTAAAGATAAGAAGTGTGATATGAGGGGGGTTTGTGTGTGTAGGAGAGGGGTTTTTGTGTGTATAGGAGTTGTTCACATGAGCAGTTCATATCGGAGAATCCATGGAATGTGTTGTTCTGAGATTTGCTCTTAATGCATTCGTTTCAAGTGGGCATATATTAATAAATTGGTATGTAAGGATAAAATTTCTCTATCACATCAAGTCCTATTTTATGTTACTTTTGTGCACAGATGCCTACAAGACTCTTGGCATGATGTTTGTGTTTCATTATAGCAACAGTTACAGCAGCTGCAGCCTTTTCAAAGGGGACACTTTTCTGTTTGGGATATGCCTATATTTACATGCCAGTATCTAAACCTTAGACCAGAAATATTTATCTTTAAATATTTAATTAATTCTTCATATTAATTTAATAGTGAGATAATTCCAGGAGTCTGGATAAAGTCACCCTTGAACTCTGAGGCTGAAATCCTGTGTTGAAGTTAGTGAGAGTTTTACCATCGACTGCGGGGATTTGGGAGAAGTATGACTTCACCACTAGACACTTATGAGTTGAAAATAGTGCTTTGTGTTATTGTAAAGACAATTTCCCTTAAGTTTTCTGTAAAATCCTGAGATCCTGTGAAGTTATTAAATTCTAATGATCTTTATATAGATAATATACAGACAAATAATTATTTCTAGATTAACTAAAAATTAATGAATTTTTCATAGTAAAATTCATTAATAGGACATGCTGCTTACTAGCATTTAACTTGTAATGAATATACCTATTCGTTGGGCAAGTAAATTCAACTATATTGTTTTAGATGCATCCAAATTGGGGAAAATGTAGAGAGAGATGTTGAAAGAGAAGCTGATCCATCCTTTCAGAGTAGCAGCCGTGTTAGTCTGTATCCGCAAAAAGAACAGGAGTACTTGTGGCACCTTAGAGACTAACAAATTTATTAGAGCATAAGCTTTCGTGGGCTACAACCCACTTCTTCGGATGCATATTGAGTGAAACATATCGAGGAGATATATAGTGTGTATATATAGTGTGTATATGTATCTCCTCGATATGTTTCACTCAATATGCATCCGAAGAAGTGGGTTATAGCCCACGAAAGCTTATGCTCTAATAAATTTGTTAGTCTCTAAGGTGCCACAAGTACTCCTGTTCTTGATCCATCCTTGGCTCATTTATAGATATATTGGACTAGCACCATCTTCTGATTGTTTAGTACATTACATCTTTCATGCCTTTGACTAGAGCTGAAAGAACTCTACAGGAAAATATTCATTCAGTTTGGGTTTCAGTAACCTTAGTACCTTAATATATTTTTCTTCGTGTGAGCTACACTGTTTATAAAATAGCTAAATATTGGATATACATTATTAGCTTTTGCATTGGTTTTATTGTAGTAACTGTAAATTCTGTATTTCATTATATTGTTTAATTTATGCAGTACAGAGTAGCCTCTAATGTCAGTTCTTACAAAGAAACATTGCTTTTTGCACCAAATAATGTCTTTATTAATTGTTTATCAGTATGTCATTAGTAGATTAACCAAATTAATTTAAACTCATCCATGGTGTCTGTGATATTTGAAATATATTTTCACTGTAGATTACAGAGGATTCTGATATTTTTTCTGCCAGTCATCTGTGTTTCAAGGCACATGGTGATGGTATTAAATAGGGAGCAAGCACAGTAAAGTTTTGGGAACAGCTACTAAGTCTCTTCATTCTAGAGGAAAATACTTTTTCTTGAATTTATATTTACTGGAAAAGAGCATTTATTGTCCAAATAGGTTAATTTGAATTAAATTGAAAGAATGAAGTGCAATCATCATGGAATTAAACACCAATTTAAAAGGTTTTAAAACCAGCATTTCTGTAAAGTAAATCCTCCCCTCCACATCACTCAAAGAGTGGGCAGGGGTGGCGTGGGCGGAGTTACTGTAATTGGATACCCACCAACACATCCTATAAAATTTGGGTATCTTGGATTTGCTGTTTTGTTTTGTTTCATTTAAATATGGCATAGAAAATTGTTTTACTGACCTTGACATTTATACTGCGGTAATCACTGTGGCATCGTGAATGATTTATATAATTATACAAATCCAGCAAAAAAAGGTTAGTCTTGGGTTTTCTTCTTTCATCACCAGCACAGGTCATGTTTTCTTTCTTTCTTTCTTCCCTCCCCGCATATAGTTACGTTTAAAACTTAGTTATACATATATTGATGTTTGAGACGGAAGTAACAGTTTTAATTTATGCAACTAACTTCCATTGGTCAAGTGCCTTCATCACAAAATAACCAATAATCAGTATTTACTGATTGGCACCGTGGTGCGAATCTGAACACAGGTGCCAAGGAGTCAGTGGCAGGAAGGATAGTATGTTGGACAGAGCAACAGACTTGGACTCAGGAGAACAGAATTCAGTTCCTGCCTCAATGAGAGACTTTCTGTGTGACCGTGAACAAGATACTTCATCTACCCTATACCTCATTTTCCAATTTGTGAAATGAGGCTATCACTTCCTTACCTTGCAGGGGTGTTGTGAGGAAAAAATCTTGTTAATAATTGTGAAGCACTCAGATACTCTGGTGATGAGGGCAATGTAAGTACCCGGATATCCTTGAGATTAAGCTAAAGCATACAAAGGCGACATTGCTTCTGAATGAGATTGTCCACACAACAGTTTAATATACTTTAACTTCATATCTTTAATTAATTTGTCTTTACTTTCTTGAATGTCCCTGCATTAATAAGCTCTTAGTCACGCTAGGAATTGAGGGGCTCAATGGCTGGCGATGGGACAAACCAAAATCAACAGAAAGCTTTAAGCTTGAATTCTTGTCTCCTTCTCCCTCACTCCCTCAGAAAAGTGAAGGATAGATCATTGTTCCTGTGATATGTTTGAAATTAAAATATATTTCAATTTAACTCAATTGATCTGTCTAATTAATACTGTCTTCTTTTTTGAACATCATCCTTGTTTCTTAAAGCATTTGTGTAAGTGATAGGATTAAGAACTAAAGATGTGTCTGACATGAAGGCAAAGCAAAACACAAAAGAGATCAAGTTCAAATTATCTGTATAGACTTAGTCTGTTCAGTTAATGACTCTCTGGTGCCTGTAAAATTTTGTGCCAAGAATGTATCAAAAATGAAATAAGAGGGAAATGTCCAGTTGAGAAAAATATCTTTCATCTACACTATGTAATGTTCTCTCTTTCAGTGCGTCTAAGTAAATTGTTATATAAACTTCTTGTATCTTTTTATTTTAGTTTTGAAAACAAATTTAAGCATATTCTTTTCTCCCTTTTAGAATTACTTTCTTTTGCATTTTATCCCCTTAAAAATGCTAAGAAGGTTGTTTGCAAGCAATATCAACATATTTCCTTAAAATAAATATTTCCTGAGGTACCAAACATTTGACACACATGTTGGCATGTCCATACTAAAGCCCGCTTGCCAAGGGTGAAAGTAATATGAAACACTTACCGGTACAGGAGTCCGACTCCAGGCCCACGGAAGGGTTGGGGCCTTGAGCAGAATGGGGCGGGGCTGGGGGACAGCCTCCCCCAGCCAGCCCATCCATGCTGCCTGGCCCGTGCCGCCTGGGGCTCCGGCGGCGATTTAAAAGGGCCCAGGGCTCCGGACGCTGTTGTGGTAGCAGTGGTGGTGGCCAGGAGCCCCGGGCCCTTTTAAATTGCCATCCCCGGGGCAGCTCTAGGGTTACCATACGTCCAGATTTTCCCGAACATGTCCGGCTTTTTGGGCCTCAAATCCCTGTCCGGGGGGAATTGCCAAAAAGCCGAACGTGTCTGGGAAAATACTAGTCCCCTGCTTACCTTAGAGCGGCTCCGGCAGGCTGCGAGCTGCAGGCTGATTCCCCCGCGGCGGCGGCTGCTGCTGCTCCCCCCAGACACCTCAGCTCTGTGTAGCTGAAGAGCCGAGCTGCCCGAGCACTACCGGCTTTACGGTTTGCCGGGCAGCCCCCAGACCTCCAGACCCTGCGCCCCTGGCCGGGGCTTCCCCTCCCGGGCTCTGGCTGTGCTGGGGAAGTGCCCGGCCGGGGGCGCAGGGTCTGGAGGTCTGGGGGCTGCCCGGCAAACTGTGAAGCCGGTAGCGCTCGGGCAGCTGTTTCGCGTGACTGGGAGGGAGGAGGGGGAATGCGGGGCGCTCAGGGGAGGGGGCAGAGTTGGGGCGGGGACTTTGGGGAAGGGGTGGAGTTGGGGCGGGGAACTGGCGGAGTTGGTGCGGGGAAGGGGCAGGGCCAGGGCCCCATGGAGTGTCCTCTTTTTTTAATTTTTAAATATGGTAACCCTAGGCAGCTGCCTCTTTCGCTCCCCCAACCCCCAGCTGTAGGCAGCCCTGCCGGTATAGTCTCTACCAGCAGGGCCGCCGACGGGGGCAAAAGGGGCAGTGACGTTAAAGCACTGCTGCGGCAGCACTTTAATGTTGGCTGCGTACGGGCCGGTACCGGCTTCTTACCGGTACACCGTACCGGCCTACTTTCACCCCTGCTGCTCGCAGATATCCTCCAGAGATTTACACAGTTGGCTTGTTGCTTCTCATTGGAATCTGCTCTTACTATTTGACTGATGCTGAATTTAAATCCTGGAAGCACTGTATTTTTCAATATTGTGTTGTTGCTAATAATGTGCAAGAACTAATATATTTGTTGAAGCCTTAATGAGAAAAGAATGCTGGCATTTCTTAAATAATAATCTGTTTAAATATGACTTGACAGTTCTTATTAAATCTGATTATTTTCCTTTCAGAAGATTAATCTCTAGATTAAAACCATTACAATGAACATAAAAAATACAATAAAGGAAAACTTGCCCCATTATGTTTAACTTTGGCTGGTTCATGTCTTAGAAACAACTATTAGGCCCATTGCGTGAATGATCTAATACGTACGTGTACATATGTTGCCAAGCTGATTTACTGTGTGCTTCATTCTAAGAAACCCCCACCACAGATCCAAAACCTTGGTGCACATTACTTGTCTTAGAAGCAAGAGTAATCTTCATAGTTTTTATATGCATATGCTGGTGCTATGCTCAGGAGGTGTATCTACAAAAGGAAGTCTGTGCACAAAACCATGCAGAATACCCTTTTGAAGCTCCTGTTATCAAGCCTTTCTGGTTTTAGAGGAGCCAGGACTGTGATGAAAAATTTCCACCTTATATTCCCTCTAGTAGGCATAATTTTTCTTGTGCCTATGTCTAGCACTCTGCCTGAATTTGGTCCTTGGTTTAAAAAGAGTTAAAATTATAAAATGAGCTGTTTTTCTTCAATTGTTCTGAAATGCATATTTTTTATACCGGTGATTTCCTACAAAGGATAAAGCTTTAAAAATATATTGTGTAGATTACTGGAGTTTTTGAGCTATCAATTTCCGGTATTCTGTAAAAAATAATTTTTAGATATTTTCATGGTTTTGTAGGAGAAAGAGGCAAAGTAATAGCTCTTCTAAAATGCTAAAATATGGCACTAGCTATTATTACTCTGCCTTAACAATTCTTCTAATATGGTATCTGATTTGTTACTATGTCCTCATAAAGAAGCATCAGCATTAGAGTGTATATGACAGTGAGAAAGTAAACACATGCTTGCAATCAAATTAATGTATTTCATCTGTCTTCAACTAATAACAATCTGTCATGCTATCTATCTGAGCAGGGGCATAAACAGTTTATTTTGTGTTTGGAATAACTTCCTGGAGGTAGTTAATGTGACATGTAGTTTGTCTGAAATGAGTATAACCAGATCAACACTCTAGATGTTTTCTTGATAACCTAAAAAATTACTGAGAAAATCTGTACTGGAACTATATTTATATTTCACTTTCAGCTTCCTTAAGTCAGACGGGTGGTATACGTTTCACCAGGACTTCACTGAAAGTGTGTTCTTTTCTTGGCATCTGATACAGTTTTAGTGTGAGAAAAGGATTACAAGCATTAATAGAAATTTAAGTATAAAAGGTTGCAGTTCCCATTCTGACACTAAGGTTCCATTGTTTATCTTGTAAAGGAGAGTGCATTATATTGATGCTAATTTACAAGTGTCAAGTCAAAGCTAGTTTTTTAAAAGCAGTGTCTCTCTCTGTAGGTGATACACAGTATATAGCAGTAATGAGAAGAAATGATCTAATACTGAAATAATGCAGCTAGGTGATTGATTAATGCATATGACTCCTGCATATGTCGTGTTTACCCTTTTATCTAAATATCATAGATAAGTTTTGTTTTTTAAATGAAAACTTATGTTTAACCAGAAAATGGCAATGTACTCAGCCTGAAAATCTTACATAATACATCTCCTCTATCTGGCGCATCCAAATAGTTGTTAAATTTAAGGGCTAATTAGTAGCTCCCGGACTTAGCTGGGGAGCAATAGGGCATAGAGTAATAGATTCAGGCAGAAGAGAGCTATAACTTTGGGGTGCTGGGAAATACAAGGGGAGGAACCAGATAGCACTAGTGGCCTAGAAGGGACTGTATCTGGCTAGGACTTTGGGCCCTGCCAGTCAGCAGCCTGGTAGGACATTGCTAAAGAGCATGCCAGCTAGACCTATTAAACAGGTGCAGTAAATCCTGTTGCCCAGCATATATCTCCTAATACCCCAGTGGCATCATGCCTTAAGGCATGATATATTAAAGCACTTCTGCTATGGTGGTGCCCCTTCTCCTTCTCCCTAGTGCATTAATACCTAAGCACAACAAAACATGAACCTTAAGTATCTGAGGTGAAGTTAAAATGACTGTAGTGTTTGAACTACATTGTTTCCTCATACAAACCAGTATGAAGACAATTCACTTCATCACTTTATTGTGTGATTGAGTTAAGATGCTCGAGTTAAAAATTTCTAGTGAAAAAGGCTATCTGACGCTATAGTAAGCAAATAAGATGAAAAAGAAAAAATATTATATACTGGCCATTTAGATAGTGACCCAGGAGTATTTTAGAAGAGAAAATATGTACATAATATTAAGCACATGTAAATGAAATTAATAAATTATTAGTGCATTTTACTTGTCATGTCTGTGTGGGCTAATTGTGATAGCTCATTGTTTATACTTTGTGTAATTTTATAACTTGTATGAACAGCCGCAAATACTTTGCAGAAAGATTTATATTTCATTTTCCACAACATACTCTGTAAAAGAATATACTTATAAGCAGGGCTATAGATTAATAAGAATGTTTATTCATAACTTAAACTACCCTTAATTACAGTTAAATATGAAATTGTGAAATTGTCCATTTTAATGATAAAATCAGATAGTTGTAAATGCATGTACTATATAGTGCATACTTATATGCCAAATAATGTAACATTGATATGTGAAAGTTTAAGCATAAATATGAGAATTGTCTATTAATGATGGATGCCCTCAAATACAGTTAGCACAACTGTACATTTTTAAATTAAAGGGGTATCAGATTTAGACTGGGGAAGCCCTTGTGAAATTACCTTTACAGATCAAATGTGTTAATGTATATGGTTTTAAAAAAATGGGTAGCCTAGCAATTAGTGGTAGATACAATACCTTGACATAAGCATAGTTCAGGTTCTCTATATGGCAGTGGTGCCATATACGTTAGATGAATAGTCTGGAGATCCATGAGAAATCCCAGCAAACCATTAAACACACACATACACTGGTCTTACCTAATATGCATAGTGCCTGATCCTCTCCACTGCTCCCACCACCCAACACAAGCATCATGGCTGTTTCCTGAGCTGCCTTTAGATTGCCTTGTGAGCTCTATGCTCCTGTTCCCTACACTGTTGTGTGGCATTTATGCAGAATTGTAACCCTGCCCTGCCCCGCCCCTAATCCAGCAAACTCTCATATTCCCTGTGGAGTTCTGGGTGGTGTTGGTGCAGAATGCTGGCAGCCACATGGTGAGTGGAGATTACTACTATATGTAGCTACTTTTCCATCTGTGTGGGCCTTTGAACTGTATTTCTGCATAATTGCTTCTCTCTCTGTGGCATAGGGCCATTTGAAAGTATGTGTAATTATTGGTTTTTGTAGCTTTTGTGAGTTGTTACTGTTATTCTCAGAACTTGTCATTTATCAGCCGTGAGATGGCTGACTATTTTTGAAATATCTTTACCATAACATATAGTATTTTACTGATTGCCCAATAAAACATCTTTTGGCACTTATTGACCTGTCACAGTAGTTACCAGCTTTATTACAGCTCTATATAGTAAGTTACATTAAACATGTTTTATTACTAAGTCTTATTTTGATACAATAAACATGTCCCTACTGGGACTTGGTGTCAGGTTTTTATTTGTTGAAATCAACTTCTGCTAAGCTAGTAAAATTAGTCCCTGCTTTATTTTTTGAAATCAATGCACTAGAGCTAATTAAACTGTTTTGTTTATTAGATTTTTGCATGTTTACAGTGGATTGGAATGTAAATGAAAGACAGTTGGTAAGTGGTCTGCTGCAAGTTTTTTTTTTATTTTCGTATATCGGGGTTGCCACCTAAATGGTGCAAATGAAATGAGTTTAGGATCAGTTTAGTTTCTGGTGTCCACATCCCAAAGCTATGACTGATTTTAGTGCAGCTGGAAGCTTGTGCTTGGGAGAGGCTCAAGGCAGAAATAGCAGAAGCATTCGATCAAGACTGAGGCGCTCTGGAGGTTGCACAGGTCTTTTTGCATTTCATCTGACATTTACCAGTGTTTGCCTGTACCAATGCACCTTGGTTTAACCTAGTTATAGAAAAGTACCGTGGCTTATTCCTAATTGCACTAATAAAGCTATGCTGTGATGACTGAGAACATATTCTGTTTTCTTGTTTTTGCTCAGTATTTTTCATACTCTTGTGTGATACATACTATACGTATAATATCATATTCTCTACTCTGCTTTCTTTTACTTTCTGAGGTTCTGCATTGCTTTTCAGCCTTTTCACTGCAAATAAATGTGACAAACAGCAGTATTTTGGAGGAAGACTTAGATGTTGTTCATCACTTACAACCCAAAGTTCTGATCTTCTCAAGTGTGCCAAGTTAAGTAGCATCAATAGAGATCAGAACTAACACAGCTACCCTCTGATAAAAGGAAGCCTAGGTGTTTCAGGAAGTGGTATTGGTAATTTAGCAGTTGTTACTTTTCATTCTGAATCATTTCTGAGCCAATATCTTCACCATGATAAGGGAGCCTAACTAGCCAGTCATCTGCTCTGTTCCTGTTGCTATTAATTCAAAGAAAGATACACTCTCAAGATAAAGAATTCTGGGCCAAATTCTGGCTGAAGCTTGCTCACAGATTATAGCGGACCTCCAAATGGGTACCTACATCCAATAGACTGCAAAAGTAGTGTTAATATACATCCCTTATTCAGGTCAAGACCAGCCCTGTGCGTAACCCATTTATGCATTCTGTTCCTGTCAACTATAACTTGAAAAGATATTTAAACAAAAGTCTGTTTACTTGGTTTTGTAAGTCCATATGCCATCTGATTTAATCAGAACCAGAGTTTCGCATTCCTCGAAATGCAGATATAGTGTTATTTATTCTAGCAGGTTTTTAGTTGAAACTTTGGACTGAATCGCTCTTATACAGCAGGTAAGCCATTCCTTGTGTGCGAATAACATGGCTTTTGCACAGCAAAATATCATCTTTGTATATGAAAATTCAGAAGTATTGCTTGAATTCCATCTTCCTATTATAAATTTTAAGAAATTATCTGTCTGAAAGTACTTTTAGTTCATCTATCACTGTATGATGTAGTAGCAAGCAAGCATAGTTATTCCCCCAAATAGGAAATATTTCACAGCAGGCACTTAGGAATAATGGTTTCCAATATGGCGGGGCACTTCTTCCATCATGCTGAGTAGTAACACATAAAAGGAGTTTTGAAGACAAAAATAAAAACATAAAAATGTAGGGTTGAAAGGGACCTTGAAAGGTCATCAAGTCCAGTCTCCTGCACTGAGGCAGAACCAAGTAAACCTAGATCATTCCTCACAGGTGTGTTTGTCCAACCTGTTCTTAAAAACCTCCAATGACAGAGATTCCACAACTTCCCTTGGAAGCCTATTCCAGAACTTAATGACCTGTATAGTTAGAAAGATTTTCCTAATACCTAACCTAAATCGCCTTTGCTGCAGATTAAGCCCATTACTTCTTGTCTTGCTTTCAGGGGACATGGAGAACAGTTGATCACAGTCCTCCTTATAACAGCCCTTAACATATTTGAAGACTGTATTCAGGTTTCCCCTCAGTCTTCTTTTCTCCAGATGAAATGTGCCCAGTTTTTTAATCTTTCCTCATAGGTCAGGTTTTCTAAACCTTTGATCATTTTTGTTGCTCTCCTCTGGACTCTCTCTAGTTTGTCCACATCTTTCCTAAAGTGTAGCCCTCAGACGTGAACATGGTACTCAAGCTGAGGCCTCACCTTCACCAAGTAGAGCAAGACTTTTATCTCCCATGTCTTAGATACGACATTCCTGTTAATGCACCCCAGAATTATTAGTCTGTTTCAAAATTGCATCTGACTGTTGACTCATATTCAATTTCTGATCCACTATAACTCCTAGATCTCTTCAGCGGTATGACCACCTACCTACTTATTCCACATTTTCTAGTTATGCATTTGATTTTTTCCTTCTGAAGAATAGTACTTTGCACCTGCCTTTATGGAATTTCATCTTGTTGATTTCACACCAATTCTCCAGTTTGTCTAGGGTATTTTCAATTCCAAGCTTGTCCTCCAAAGTGCTTGCAACCCCTCCCAGCTTGGTGTCATCTGCAGATTTTGTAAGAGTACTCTCCAGTCCACTATCCAAGTCATTAATAAACATATTGACTAGTACCAGCACACATCTTATTGTAATTTCATTTAGACCACATTTCTTTAGTTTGCTTATGAGAATGTCATAATGGACCGTGTCAAAAGTCTTACTAAAATAAAGGTATAACATGTCTGCTGCTTCCCCCCCGCCCCCCATCCAGTAGGCTATCCTGTGCTTGGTACTGACTAGAAAATTGTCCGTATCATGAGAGAACAGGTTATTTCTACTTACAGAATCACTGACTGCCACAATACATTCTTAAATAACTTGTTGTGGAATCAAATCACTTGTAGAGAGAATGTAATTTTGGTTGTTAATGTAACAATCTTATTTCTTCAGTACTTTTCAACTGGTGGGCATAGAATGAGACAGTAAATGAGCAAATAGTTAGTTACGGGTAAGCCTCCATGAACAGTGTGGAATGCATCACAGATTAAAACTGTCCTTGTTAGTTACCACAAACTCTTCTCTGGCTTCAGGGATCCATTTCCCACCCCCCTCCTCTCACCGCGGAGACATGGCCACCATCTAATCTTGTCTCTTAACTTGTCACTGAATGTGTTCCAGTTCGGTGCTATCTTCTTCCTGCTTCAATAATTTCATTTAAGTGACTTTGGATACACTTACTCAGTGTTTTAGCAACCTGGATTAAATGTATGGATTAGCCAACCTTCACAGCTATGGATGATAGTGTCATGTTACCCACTAGGTTCATAAAATGGAAAAAAAAGAAATTCAATACATGAGAGAGAGAACCAAAGATGTAGAGAATCAAATTGTGTTCTCTGTTAGACATACAAGCATATCCCTTTCCTTCTTCTTTTCCATGTTCTTCCTCTGTTAACCTTCCTCTTTCTCATTTGTCTGAGATGTAGTTTATATTGTTCTATTTTTCGTTCTGGGCACAAAGCCACATGGCATTTAAACCTTCAGATCAAGCCACCTACAGTACCATTCTTATACTGAAATAAAGTTTTATGCAGATAGTATGTTACATACTTACCCTAAAAGCTGCATTGGCTTTCACATAGTTTCAGCATGGATTTTAAGGTGGTGGTGAAGAGGGACTACTTGTGTGCTTAAAGTTAGGCCTGTGCTTAAGAACCATGCTGGATCAAGGCCTTCGACCCCTTACCCAGTACCTTACATTTCCTGATGAAATTAAGTAAAAACCAATATAGAAGTACCTTGCTGAACTGAGGCCTAAATGACCTTGGCTTGGCTACCTGAAGAAACGTCTCTCTGATGGATACCATGGCAGTTCCAATCAGTGGAGCTGCTTGAACTGAGCTCTCCTGGTTTAAAAGGGAGAAGGGGCTGCTGCAGGGCAATTTTTGTGAGGGGGCTGCCACTGACTTTGGAATTTCTTCCCTTAGACCAACAGATCCTGAATTTGTCAAAGCATGCTGTGGCACTTCTCTATTCTCTAATATTTTTGGGGGGAGAGAGAGGTGTCACTCCTCTGGGAGTCACTGGTAGGTTTAAATGGCATCAGTGGCAGAGTCAATGTATTAAGCAAATTTATCTTGTGTGTTCAGTATTTGTACAGGTGCATAGCATTTGGATATGCACTTTTAATAATATAATAAATATAATAAAATAAAATTGGAGGCTGGGCTGGGCTGAGGCCTCTCTAAAAATTGGGCCCATTAAGGTTGAATTAAAAAAAAACAAAATCCTTTCCTCCTCTCAAATAGTTCTCCACCAGGTGTGGTGGTGTAGTTCCCTCCCACACAGCTATGTTACATCTAAAATGTGAAGACTAAAAATAGTGAAAGAAAATATTCTATATTTTCCATCTAAAAGATTTCTTGGCACAAGCCACCTTATGTAGTAGATGTTCTTTTCAAGAGGAAAAAAAAAAAGCAGTTGCTTTATTAGCTGTACACGTGGTTTTTTTTTTAATTGGTTATTGACTTAATTTGAGACTTAACTGTATTTGTTCTTTCTATTTTTTGTTAAATAAGTATTCTAGCTTCAATATTATGATAAACCAGTACTATAAACATTACTGTTAATAGTTTAGTATTTTAGTCCTACACAAATTAATGCCTGTGGTAATGGATGATTTTAGGCCTGTTCTTATAAACAAGGCCTTAGTGATGTGTAAGGAAAAGCAACATGTGGCAAAAAGCTCCACATTTACCAAGGTAAGCTGTATAAATGGGGTATAGGAATCTCCTGTTAGATCAAAAATCTTGCAGAAAAAAATCTCCAGAGTCTACAAATTAAAGACCTCCAATATCATTTTTAAATAAAGCCTTTTATGTAGTATGAGAAATTTTTTTCAGTTGATAGTCAAATGACAGTATTATGCAGACTTACTAGATTTGCAAATTTACAAGTTTTTACAAGTCAGTTGGGTCCCTTCCTCAGGAAATCAGTTTAAGTTTTTTTTTCCTGTATTGACTCAAAGAGCCTAGTTGTCTTTAAATCCTTGTGAATATATTTGCCTTATAATTCAACGGCATTGAGTCAAAACCCTTATAGGGACTGTAATGCAATAAAAAGAGAAACTTTTCAATATAGCTTCCAGTTATCCTAGGATCAGATTTGGAGAAATTGGAATGTACACAATAAAATCTGTACAAGACTTGAGTTCCATGTTGTGTTTTAAGCACCCAGTGCATTTCAATGAAACATATTGTTTAACAGCTTTGCTCTACTTCCAATGGGATGGGAAAAATGAAAATAATGCACCCCACTCTTAAAATATGTATTTTTATGTTATTTAATACAGCTTTCTGAAGTATATCTTTGTAGAATTGAAAACTTCACTTTCATGTCAATATTTATTCAGGTTTCAGAGTGGTAGCCGTGTTAGTCTGTATCAGGAAAAAGAACGAGGAATACTTGTGGAACCTTAGAGACTAACACATTTATTTGGGCATAAGCTTTCGTGGGCTAAAACCCACTTCATCAGATACATGCAGTGGAAAATACAATAGGAAGATATATATGCATGCATCTGATGAAGTGGGTTTTAGCCCATGAAAGCTTACGACCAAACAAATTTGTTAATATTTATTGAGTGTGATTTTAGTGGATTTTAATGTAACAGATATTTTTGCTGTACCACTTTGTATTAACATTCTTTATAACTCATTTACATTTTTAATTTGGAAGCAAACTATATGGAAGCAGAGATGTATCTCTAAACTTTACCTTTATTTTGCAACAGTATTTGAATAACATTAGGATTTTCATAGTGTATCACATTTGCGTGCAGAACATTTGGGGCTTAGTTTTACCCTCAGACTCACGTACATGGCTCCTAATAGAGACAATGGGAGCTGCATGTATGCGCCTGAGCATGGAATTTGGCCTTTATTTTTAAATGAGTTTATTGCATTTCACAGTTCAATTTTTATTGTAATTTATTTTTACATGTACACACAGAAATTTCAAGTAATGGGTTATTTTTCCTTTAGCAAATAATTATAAAAACAAAAGGTTTTCATTTGTATGAAGGAAAGATTGTATCTGTTGTAAGCATTTTCAAGGAATAACTGCTGAGACCGGTATCTAAATAAATGGGCTCCATTATAATAATTTCTCCTTTGAACCTTTTTATAGTTGATTTGGAGCACATGCGAACAGTGAAAACTGACAAACACCAACGATTTTGCCAGGAAAATGGTTTCAGTAGCCATTTTGTGTCAGCCAAGACAGGCGATTCTGTAAGTAAGACAAATCAAATAATTATTATTTTTTTAGAAAACTATAACTCTGGAATGTGATGTGGTAAGTTCACTGCACTACAACTATCAAGCTATCCAGAACTTCAGTCACTGCAGAGTGCACCTGCTTGCCTAGCGGAGTAGATCATCGGTATAGTATGTTATAATTATGCTTTGTTAATTACAGTGACGTCTCATCTGCTTTGAAATTCTACATATTGGCTCTAATCTATAAATTGTTTGAGATCTGGCTACCTTGCACACTGCCTCTTTGTCTTCTATGCATAGCATGACAGCTGTGATGAGCTGAATCGCTCTTTGCTGCCAGTCTAGTCTCTAGGAGTATTGTCTTGAAGTCTGGAGACAGTATTTTCAGTAGAGGATCCCTAGCCAACGGATACACTCCCTCTGGTGGTACATTGAAGCTTAATTTACTGATCTTTGGAACACAGTTAAAAATGCATTTTTGATTCATTATTTGACCGTGAACCATAATCGGGCTAGTGTGGTTGGTTAGATGAGACAGGAAGAACTTTTGTGCAAACTATAACAGGCAATTTAAATAAACATGGTGTTGTGTTTAACTTTTGTTACACATCTTGATATTATGGCAATGGGCATGAAAAGCCGTAAAAACAATCTCACTATCTCCTTAGTGGAAGTCGTCATATTTAATAAATGATTTACTACCCTGGCTAGATCATTAAATAATAAATAATAATAAAATAAACAATAAAAATAATTTTTAATGTACAAAATGAATTGTTTTAAAAATGGAGTAATCAAATATTGTGGTTTAAGATTCTTATTCAAAGAACATAAAATTATAATAAAATTCAAAAATTAATCTTATAGGTTTGTGATAGAGGTTATTAAGTTATGACTATCAACATTTCTGTTATAAACACAGATTATCAGGGGTTTCTAAATTGGCCATAAAACCTGGTTCTCATAAAATTTTGCTCCAAGCACTTTGTCAGATTTAGTTAATTTTTTTAAATGTAACTTTTTGTTTTAGAACAAACAAAACTAAACATTTTGCAATTTTAATGTCATACTCACTATAGTAGGTACATTCTATAATATGTTCTTTTTTCAAATAGGCAGCATTTCCTTTTCAAACTGATTTGATACATTGTCAGTGATGAGCAAATTAACAGGTTTTTTTTTGTAATTGATATAGTTAATGTTGAAATCTGTGAAAGAGCCTTTCTAGTTTTCTTTTTCACTGATCCCCAAATTTATGGAAGTGTTTCATAGAGTTTCTTTGAGTTTTTTAACTTGCTGGCCAGAAACATACGGATACTTGAACATAAAAGAATACATTACACGGAAGTATCTACTTCTCTTGTGAGCAGCTACTTATAATGTTAAAGTGAAAGCTTCTACTCCATTCTTAAATCTTCCGGGTGAGTGTATTCAGTCTAAAAGAGTTCAGTATTACCCATTTTAATGCCAGTGTAGATATGGACTGGCTGAAATATTTTAACTAATTCTTTTGCTACTGTCCCACAGTAGAACAGAGGACTTTCCAAATCTCCTAGAATCCAATCCTTCTGGGAGCTGTGCTGGGAACTGGTGGTAGATATCCATAGAGCATTGCAAATTAAATGGTTTAGATCAGGGATCTCTTGTTGCAGGGCAAAAGTGCAAGGACTTTTAAATCAACTCAGTGTGGATGTGATTCGGTTCTTTAACTGGTTGTATCCAACCAATTCAAGGACAAAAGATGTAATCTTGTAGCATAGGCACAGCCCAAGTGTTTGTCTAGGGAAAATTTAACTTTTTAAAAGGGGTTTTATGCAACGTGTCCATCTTGTTTTATTGTCCAAGTCGGATTCAGTGCCAGGCTGCCACATATTATAAATGCCCCGCATGTTGTTAATGAGATAATGCTATTTCTTAAAAGCCATTATGGATTTAAGACACTGTCCTGCAAACACTTACACATGTGCCTAACTTTAAGTGGGGAACTAATCACATGCAGGATAGGGGCCCCAGTGGTGTATATGCTAAACCCTATTGTTCTGAGGTACAGAAACCCACATTTCTGCTGCACAATACACTGGTAGATATTTTTCAAGCAAACATTAGTGAATACCCGTATTCATATTTGCAACACTAACCATCATATTTGAAAGGGGTTTTGTATAAGTGCTTGTTTAAACTTTAGTCTCTGGAGACAAAGTAGAAGTGTTGCCTAACAATCCAGCATGCTGTTCATTCCCTTATATCATTGCTGAATTATTTTAAACAGCATTGAATTTACCAGATGAAGTTATTTTCAGATCTGTTTTGCACAGGTCATATTTTTGCATATCTCATTGTTTACAGTTCAGGAAAGGTTTGATGTATTTAAAAGTAACTTGAGGATGTCTGTTTTTAATCATTTACGCTCTATTTTTTTATGTAGGTCTTCCTGTGTTTTCAGAGAATTACTGCTGACATCCTTGGCATCAAATTAAACAAAGCAGAAATGGAACAATCACAGGTGATTGTCCTGCATACCTTGCTTTTATTAGATATTTTCTTGGTGTTTAAAAAAAATCTGAATACAAATGAATAATAAATTTTCCTTCAAGGTAAGTTGCATCCCATTTGTGCTTGAGTCAGTTGTATGCTTCTATTACAGCCTTCCATATATGTTCATTCCTTATATATGTGTAGTTTAAAAACATTTTAAACTTACAAAATTTGTGTCCTACTAAATTAGAAAAAAAAAAAATTCAAAAGCTTTTTCTGGTTAAAAATAACATAACTATATTATATACATTCAAGTGTGTGTTTATATACCTATATATAGTTTTATTGTATTTTTAAATTATGGTGCCTGACACACTAATTGCATTTAAAGTGTGCTCAGTACTTTACATGGTACAAAAATGTACAGTTCCAGTCCTCAAAAACACAAGTCAGAACACACTGAGAAATCCAAAAGCAGGAACAAACTTGGAGGGTTTAATTAGATATAGGTATATAGTTATAGATATATATAGAAACGGAGACATTGTCAAATGTACATATGCTTTAATTAAACACTAGATATGATTATATGGCACTTATGTCCTTATTTGTAGTTCTGTACATTTTTTAATAACATTTATTTTAGAGAGTTAGAGGTTTTAAAAAAAGAAATAGAGGGTATAAATTTATATGGATATAAATGTTGCATATTTACATAATTGTAAACACTATCTTGTTAAAGTGGAAAAAGATCTTGCATGTGGTTCACATAGTCAGGAAAAAAATCCATCCATATAGTACAGTATGTTAAGGCCAGATTTTGGTTCATTCTTTGTACCCACACAACGAAGTGAGGGGGCACAAATCTTTCCTTTTTGCCTCTATGTTGACTGCCCATCCCAAAGAAGGAAAAGCAGCCTCTTCAAAGTAACTACTCCCCACCCTACACAGGTGGGTGGATGGGGAGTGGTTGGAGTTTTGGCTCCAGAGCCTCTAATGCCAATGCATTAGGCAACCCAGTTGTACTGGCACCCTAGGTAGGGTTGCCACCTGTTCAGGTTTTCCCCGGATCATCCCTTTTTTGAGGTAGCTCCGTAAGGGTGCTCAGTCTAAACTGCCAGCTGTCCCGTTTTATGTGCTCAGGATCATCCGAGGTGTCCTGGTCTTCTGTACATCAGAGGTTTCAACCCTAACCCCAGGGGACATGTGCTGTGCTACGTATAGCATAGTTTTACTGAATTCAGTAAATCATCATAGTTCCATTAATGTGACACTGATTTATATCAGGTGAGAATCAAGCCCATTATGTTCAAATGGCTGTGAAGAAATTGGTGCTTATTCCTTTATGAAGGGTTTGTGATATGCATTTTTAATTAGCTTCCTGGACGTACCAATCCCAAAAAATCTTCATTTAAAGATATTTCAGTGTTAAACTATCTCATTGCATTCAGCTTCTCTGTGTGTTAGATACCTCAGTGCTGTGTTTTGTGGCTAGTCCTATTAATTAATTACTGGTGTATTGGACACAACAGGAGAATTTTGGTGGCAAAAAAGCCCATCAAGAACTAACACTGGGTGTGTTTCACATTGGACAATTTGATCTTAGTGACATTCTCCAATCACATATGGGGGATTGTGTTCTGTTTCCTCTAGTTTCAATAGGGACTGAGGGTGAGAGAATAGATCCCAGCAACAGTTGTAAGCTTGATCTCCTAAGGAAGCCCTTGCCCACATTCCTAAATTGGTAGCTAGGGATGTGACTATGGTGACTTCTGTATGAGCACATAGAGTATCAGGATTGGAAGGGACCTCAGGAGGTCATCTAGTCCAACCCCCAGCTCAAAGCAGGACCAATCCCCAAACAGATTTTTGCCCCAGATCCCTAAATGACCCCCTCAAGGATTGAACTCACAACCCTGGGTTTAGCAGGCCAATGCTCAAACCACTGAGCTATCCGTCCCCTGACATAGTTCAGCTGCTGCAGGCCCCTTTTGGACTAAGACCATATTTAAAAAATACGACGAACATTTTGTGTCATTCTGTGTTTGTCACATGCACAATAGCATTAATTGAGAAAAAATATATTTTTTTCCATTTTTTGTCCCCAGAATAGGAAAAGCAGTTAGTTCACATTAATGAAGGAAAAGTGTTTAGGAGAAAAACGTTTAAAAGAATGTCAATCCTCTCATTAAAAACATTCCTAGTTTTTCTAAATTCCATTTTAAAAAAATAATTTCCCTTTCAGGTTGACTGTGTGCGCAAACATCCACCCCAAAAGGATTTTACACACACAGTTTCATAAACCCCTGAAAATAAGGATTAAAATACAGAGTTTAACTTTTATAGTATCATGATGTTATGAGATTATAATACATATATTTTTAGTTTACTTCTTATACTCAAAGCAGTCTCTTCTAGCAGTTCAAGGGGCTGCACTGTTGGCCACTGTTGAGTTACTAGTTATTTAAAAAAAATCAAAAAAATTCAGTACAATATGTTTATTAAAAATTTACCCTTTTATGAACAGCGTGCTCTCTAGTTTGCTTAAATATACAATAAATCTATTTTCTAATCATATAATAAGAAAAGAAGTCTTTCCCTAAGGCAATATTTACAATCTGTGTTGAAATATATAGCTAGAAATTTTTAACAATAGAAGAGCAAAATATATTGTGCAGTACACACCCAACAAGCAAAGGAGAACAGCGATGAAAAACTTTTGTTTGTATGCTACACAAAAATAGAAAAGATCAGAACAATGTCCTTTTGTCTTTACATATAATATATATATATATAGAGAGAGAGAGAGAGAGATGCGTGCTATTTGCTTTTCTTCGGCCTGGTCTACACTGGGGGGCGGAAATCGATCTAAGCTACGTGAATAACGTAGCTGAAGTCGACGTACTTAGATCTACTTACTGTGGTGTCTTCACTGCGGTAAGTTGATGGCTGACACTCTCTGGTTGACTCCTCCTGCGCCTCTCGCCCTGGTGGAGTACCAGAGTCTATGGGAGAGCGCTCGGTGGTCGATTTATTGCATCTACATTAGACGTGATACATCGACCCCTGCTGGATCGATCGTTGCCCATCGATCCAGCGGGTAATGTAGACAAGCCCTAAGTTGCATAATGATTTGTGTATAAATAATACTTTAGATTGGAAATCAGTTATTCTTTAACTCTACAACATTGAAACATCATTCTTATCTCAGATCTGCACACAGCAGTGCCAAAAGCAGCAATATATTCATGCTTTTTTGATAGTCTAGGTGTGAATTCACTTTGTCTAGAACTATTAAATAGATCGTAAACCATTGCAAATTAAAAAGAGGATATGAGAAATGAGCCAAATATTATATAAAATGTTGTAGATTTCTAAAATAAGCCCATCAGATATTCTGAAGACCTGTACATAATGCAAAACCATGAATGCATAGTTTGCTATATTCGACCTATATCAACCTTACAAAGGCCTTTTCCCACCTCAGTATTATATTTATGGTTTGTAATTCTTCTGGCCAATTCATTGGAACTTATAGTTTCAGACAAAGATGGTTTATAATGTAAATTTCAGCTACTTTTCTTATCTATTATATTCGGAAAATAAATGGCTCAACAACCTATCTTGGATTGGTCAGGCAGAACGAGGTAAATGGCAGAAGTAACAGCCTACATGAGGCTCATAACTATAAGTTAAACATTGACCATGGTCCACATACTACCTTCCAGTATGAACCCAAGGTAGAGAGGAGGCAAAGCCCTGAAGTAGATAGAGCAGCAGCTCCACTGTATTGTCCCATGATTTCAAGACATTACAAACTCTGTGGTATTATGACTTTGGGAGCAGAGTTGAAAGGTAAGAGCTCTAGAGCACTTGCTGGATCTGGCAAGGCTTCCACCTACATTGGGTCAACAGCAATTCCTGCTAATAATATAACTCTCATTGATGTTTGTTTTCTTAGATGAGCATCAGTGGGGCCCATATGAAGAAAGTAAGGAAGGAGCCTGGGGAGCTGTGTTGAGGCTAGTGCCTCCCACTGGTATCTTGAAATCTGTGGGTCTAGGAGACAGAATGCTCTGGCTGCTACACAAGATTGGAGTGGGGAAGGGACAAGCCTCAACTTTGTGTTCGCAAAAGAATTGGAAGGAAATTTCATAAGAGGAAAATTGTAGATTTCCTAGTCCCTGTACTGGAAAACTCTCATGGGGCAGTATGTGGCTTCATATTTTCTAGAAGCATGGAACTGGGCTCTTGACAGGGAGGAAGGATGATCTGGATGCTAAGGCACTGGAATGGGATTCAGGAGCTGTAGGTTCTCTTCATGGTCTACCACAGATTTCCCGTGTGACTTTGGGCAAGTCCCTTAATCTCCTTCATATCTCCATCTGTAAAATGAGTATGAAACTTCCGTATTTCACAAAAGGGTTGTGAGAATACATTCATTAAAGTTTCTGAAGCACTCCGATTCAAGCAGCATCTGGTGAAAGTTAGGTTGCCTGTATAGCAACACAGATACTACTGCTATTTGAATTTTTAAACAAAGATCAGAACTGGGTTCTATTTTTAAAAATGTGCATTGTTTTAAATACTGGAATGATGCCTTTGGAATTAGTCCAGTGAGTGGAATACCTACTTAGATACATTGCTAAAAAAGCAATAGAGTGGAACTGCTGCTTTACTATCATTCTAACTCTCACAGAAATGGAGATTATTTTTTTTAAAAATGTAATAGATCCACTCTTTGTTGTAATTGCATATATTGAGCCCAACATTGAACTCTGATAACCACCAAAAGTGAAGAATCTGTGTGTCTGAGGAACACAAACCAAAACAGAATCATGAGGTCTGAAAAGTTGTCTGAATACTTAACACGAAGTGTACACTTTACAAAAATAACATTGCTGACTTCCATGATTTTATGCACAAGAATCTCAGCTGTCATTAAAAAAAAGTTTCTTACCCTTATGATTATGGATAAAAACCTCAAAATGTGATTCCAGTGCATCCAGAAGGTAAATAAAAGCAACTTCAAATGTATTGTGTTTTTTTTTTTTTTAAATAATAGTTTCTAAGCCAGTATCATGATTTTGCAGAGCTTGACACAAGTTTTGAAGGCTTGGGTTAGCTATATAAAACACTTGTGCCATGATGGAGGGAGCTCTTGGTCCCATTAAAGTCAACAGCAAAACTTTTTTGTTGACTTTACTGGGTACAAGTGCAGCCTTTTAGAACATGGTGCCTCCTAACCAAACCCATAGTCAGTTAAAGGCCAGATAAAACAAAAGTAGATAGCTATCTACATAAGACTGGAGCTTGGAGCATGTTTTCAAGGTGAAAGAGTTCCAAAACAAAGAATTTACACATTACATCTTATTTTCAGCCCTCAAATTCCTCATTCTTTTAAAACACAAGGGGCTGTTGAAACTTAAGGAAATGGCTCCTTTACTAATTAAATGTTTTTCTTTCAATATTTTTTTACTTCCAGTCATAGTATAGAAACTGCATGAGGTACAACTTTGTTTCTGGGCATTGGCAAGAATTAACATTTTTCTAAGTAATATATGTTTTTCTCTTGAACTAAATGCCAATTTAGCATGGTAGTGCTAGTGTGCCAGCCCGCTACAATAAAGTATTTGGCATTAAGCAAGGTCTGGAATTCGGAGCACCTGCACCAAATAAACAAACTTGTGGATCTGATTGTTGATAGAAACTGGAGTCTTGGATAATACTTCCAATCTAATATAGAGATGTCCCAAAATGCACAATGTGTATGTAATGGGTGTGAAGCTAGCAAGAAAAAATGTTGCATGCTGTTTCTTCTCTTCTTATTTAGCTGAAATTCCTTTAGAAAATCCAAGTCATTTATGTTAATCAGTCTCCTGCCACAAAGTGACTTAAACAAGGGTCACTAACCTAGCTATGTTTACACAATGGGATTTAAACCAACATTTGTGGGAACAATTAATTGCTTACTGATTGCAAGGATCCTTTTTCTTCAGTCTAGCATAGAGCTTGGTATGAAGAAATTAGGTCCTGTGAGGTCAGATAACACTGTTCAATGCTGAACCCCTACTAGCGCCTTACATGGGATTTGGCAACCCTTCTCTTGATAACATCAGGCCAGAAGTCTAGTAAATCATGACTCTTGTCCACCAGATAAGATATGAAGTTGATCAATTAAAACTTAAGCAGAGTACTTCAGCAGCTAATAAATCTAAACACTCTACTGTCTAGTTCAATTACTATTGCTTGTTTTACATATATGCTTTATTTACAGAGGTTATCTTCAGCAAACAATGTTTATATATTCATGTCCATATTAAATGATGTTTCCTTTAGAAATACAAAATTGTTTCCCCCCATTTGTGCCTCACTTGTAACAAACATATATTTTAATTATGTAAGAACTGAAATATTAGGAGAGTAGATGCAGTCCATATAATTGCTGTCGTAGGTTCCCCCTGCTATTTTGCATTACTGTTTGATTTGTTTATTTATATTTTTCTCCTGTAAGCATAAATATTTTTTATTCTGAAGACTCTTTAATTAATTTTTTTTATAAAGGGTAAGAGAGGTTTGGGAAGAGGATTGATTGTTTTTGCTAAAAGCAAATATTTGGCAAAGAACATTGAAGGAATTTTTTTATTAAGCCTGGGTGAAATCTTCATTTGGAGTCATTGGAATTCAACCATAAAATGCAGATATGCACATCCCCTCTACTTTTCCTTTTGCAAGTTGTATGTCCCAGTCACTTCACTGAAAGATTGCTTCAGCAAAACTTGCAAGTGATTAAGAACAGTTGGCAAGTAAAACATGTACTAACTGAAAGCATTTGGATGTGAGGTTTTATGTTTATCATTTTGGAATTGTACTACAATTATGTAGTGGGAATGATGCATGCATATCTTTAATACAATTGTTATAATTGTGAATAGAAGTGGATCTATGTAGCATTTACATTGATTGGAGGCAAAGAAAGAGTCTGTCCTCTTTCTCCCCTTCCTCCCCCTATTTTTTTCCGATCCCTTTTCATGTCTGAGTTGCAAAACATTTTTATTGGTTGCATAAACTGATTATTTTGTGTTGGTTGTGGGAGAGGGCATGATTGATGAAGAAACTGAGCAGCTACTCCAACTCCAGCTATAAAACTTTCTGCTAGGCATATCTCTGTCTCTTATTCAGCACGGGGCCTGGAAAGAAATGCATTTTTGTTTTGGTTAATTGTTTTTGCTTTTGTGCTGTCATTTGTGTCATTCATTCCTTCTTTTCAGCTATTGATCTGTCTCTCCATTTTCTTCTTTTTGTTTTTCATTCTCCTCCTTGCTATTTGTCCATTATATTGACATGTGGTTGACAGCATGTTGTCAGGGCAGAACTAGTGAAGTATCCTGAAGAAGATAACCAACACTACAGCACTGCCAACTGTCAGAGTAAAATCTGTTCAGTGCAATAGTTCAGGTATCATGGTAAAAATCAATGTGTTTTTTATTACTTTGCTTTTCCATGAAGTAGTAAGTATGACAATGAATACCACTCTGAAATGTTCTGTACTGTATGTCTCTTAACAGTGAAGCTATGTTGTATATCTCTTCACAACATTTACACAGATTAAATCAAATTTCAAAGACTGATTAATTCCTAGCAGCTCTGTAATAATATCATGCATTAATATTTTGGGGACAGTTTTCAAAGCTGGGTAGTCAAATTGACACACAGCAGCACAAAATGAACACCTGATTCCTTATTTGAGCACTACACGTGGAATTGGGTCCTCTAGATTTGTTGTCCAGATTTGAAAACTGGGTACGCTCATTTCATGTTTATGTCCTAACTGGTTACATGTCGTCAATAGTAATCCAAAAATGTAGCTTATGAGCCAGTTAAAATGGGATGAAGTTCAAAAGTTAAAGTTTTAGGTAGTTCATTAGTGGTTTGGTAGAAGTTATTACTAATGGCAAACATGTTGATAGCAAACTGAAACTGATTTTGTACAGATATAATCTCGGATAAAATGCTCATGTGGTTTGAATCTTTAGTGTACAAATACAGAATGAGATCCGTTTAGAAATTCTTTGTAAAGTACAAGGGTTACACAACATACAAAATGCACCAAAGAACCCCCCATCAAAAGTTTATTACATTTTTAATTAATAGATTGACTAATAGATGTGTGAAGTACATAATATGGGAGATATCTAGATTTTATATTTGTTTTGCTCCTTAAATTTTCTGCCTATTACAACTTTGCTGAAATGTCATTTTGTTAACTCAGAATTTTATTTTGGTTTTCAATTTCCTATGAGGGCAGCAAAAGTGAAAAATTTCCATTTCATGCTAACAATATATACCAAATAATTTCCAGTTAAACAATAGACTGTTATTCAAAAATACCACATACAGTATTCTTATTAAACAGATACTGTTTTATTATCCACCATCAACACTTAATACAAAAAACTTGTCTCATGAAAGAAAATACTGTTTAATGATTGTAAAGCGAGTTATGTTAATACATACATCAGCCTTACAAAATTGTCATGAAAACTTAGCAACCAAGGCACACTTTTTCCATCTAGTACCAAGAAATCAATATTTAGAATGAGAATGAACACCTAGACAAGTCTTTCTGCATAATTTCCAGTAAAAGAGTACTACAGTATATGTCTGTTCGTACTGATTCTTTATTAGCACAAACATATTTCATAGTAACACATCTGTGTTCTAGGGTTCATTAAAATAATTGCCATGTTAAATGTTTTTAGTAACACTTTGAACAATATCTGCTTCTGATATCTTGATAATCGCTGTGTTTTCTTTTATGACAGAGGGTGGTGAAGGCAGATATTGTAAACTACAGTCAAGAGCCTGTGGCAAGAACTGTTAACCCTCCTAGAAGCTCAATGTGTGCAATTCAGTGAACATATTTTTCTTTGTGTTGATACCGTTGGCAGCCTTTCTTCCCTTGAACAGGCCTAGAGGTTGCCAGGAACTTTGTTTGAACAGTGACCATCACTGTAGTGCAGTTAGAGGTTTCGAAAACTTGCTATGCCATTGTGTGTTGAAAAGCAGCAGGCATTTTGTTTTATTGGCCTAGATTCAAACAGTGGACCACACACTTTGAAAAATTAAGATATATTTCTGAATTATATTCCCATAAAGCAGTGTAACTGTGTATACATATGCCCTACTATCTTTTTGATTGATGTTGCGGTAAAATTGGATTAGAATTCCTGTATTCAAAATACTTTTAAAGGCATTACTGCTGTAAGGTATTTTGCCAAGGCATTTTGTCTTTTTTTCCTGTGATCTAAACTGACACTCAGCAAAATGTAACTTGGAGAAGCTATTGTCAGATTAGCATTTGAACCAGTAATATATTTTATGTAAGAATAATTTGGAAGATATTCCATTGTTATATAGTGCAAAAATGTATAAACTGTATCTAATGAGAAACAGTCCTTGAAATAAAGCTATAATAAGAACATACTTTTTTTTTTTTTTAGGACCCAAATTGTCCCCATTGCTACTTGCAAGATGCCAGTAATGAATATTAGTGTACCATATCAATGTCCTTTCTTGTGTTAGATGCAATGCATGTATGTGTTCATGAATTTGGATGAACCTCAATCAGCAGTTTGGACTGTTTATGATGAGCGATGTATTCAGCATGCATTAGAAACTGTTAATGAATCAATTAGGATCAGTCATTTTCAGTTGGTTCATAACCCCAGGAATGTTATGCTCCTTGGCAGGATGGGCTGGATTGGGTTTGGCGTGGCACTTTTTTCTTTCCCTATAACCCAATCTCAACAGCAATTCTTGCCAATACAGTTTAGAGTAAAAGCCACAAATAAAAAGTTAAGTCACTCAGTCTTATCCTCTCTGTGACCAACAAATTTCTTCTCTGCTCCAATGAATATTTCTTATTTCTGGAGAGTCTCTTTCAGACATAGTGTGCTCTGGGGCACATCTGAATGGGAAGCCCAAGAAAGAGGTGAGATTTAAGACAGACTGCTTGGTTTCAGCAGAGAGGAGTAGATCGAGTCTTTCTTAGCCTTCTAAAGGTGGGGAAAGCCAGTAGGACTGGCAGGGGAATCTTGTTTAATGTCACAGGGAGAATAAGATGAGAGAGAAGGTGGGAAGGTAATTGGAGAGGAAATGAGACAAGTAATGGGAGTGGACAATCCCAGTGCTTTGCAACCAGTGTGTGAAAGATGAGATTCCAAAAGAGAGTTACAAATGGCACGAATGTGGGTCTGGTGTGTTTGTTATTTGGCTTTTTTTTAGGGCTCACTATTATTTTGAAACAGATCAATATGCAGTGTGAATGGTAGCTTTAACTGAGTGGTAGAAAATGAAAAAGGGCTGTGATTTATTATTTCTGAGTGCGCACAAGGGTGCTAGGCACTTCACAGAAACAAGCTGAGGCCAGTCCTCGCCTTAAAGAGTACACAACCGAACAGGCAGATTTTCAACATAAGCATGCTCTATTTAGGGTCAAGTTGAATAGAGATTGTTTATTTTCTGGGCTGGAGAGGGGTAGGTTGGGCAGCTCAGTCCTGTTTCCCCCAACAAATGTACATTTGAGGTTGTACCATCGTACTATGATGTGGATGCTGAAAGGAGCTTTTGTTGAATTGTCCCCTTTTCAAAAATATTAGGTTTGCTTTAAATCATGGTCTATCTAGTTATTAACCCCGTAACTGCTGGATTTCCATATCACTTGCTGTTCAATTAAGGAAGGAGGAAGAATGGTCATATGGCTGAAGCACAAGACTGGGAACCAGGAGATCTGGCTTTAATTCACAGTCTACCACAAACATTCTGTGTGGCCTTGGATAAGTTTTTGGTGTTTCATTTGTTGAATTAATTTATCATTTTGTGCTGCTGTTTCCTATCTGTAAAGTGGGATTAATATTTCAAAGTGGCTACTTCGTATTCCCACCTTTGGGATGCCCCTCTCTGCATGGTTTCAAAGCTTTCTGGAAAGTTTTGAAACCATGCAATGGACAGTGGGTGCGCTGTGACCCTCCTCACTTGCAATATTCATTAGCCAAATTTATTAAAAGGGCTGTGTGGCCACAACTGCCTCTGTCTCTTGTACTAAATTTGAGTTCTTAGAACTCCCAGGAAGACGTGAGGGTGGGTGGGGATTGTTAATATGCTCCGAGAACGACAATTTCTGGTAGTAAGTAATCTGTTTTTTTTCCCCCTGTACTTCTAAATCTAATGGGATGTTGAGGGTGAGTTTCCACTTTTTTGTACTAGGCCTTACAAGACATTGAAGTCGGTACAGCCGCCTATTGACTTAGTTGGATTTGTCATAAAAGGGTGATTATTTTTCTGTATATTTAATATTTTCATGGCTTGTAATAGCAATAATAACCTCCAAACTGGGCCTGTCTTGTCTGGTTAGGGGCACAAGGGTGTACTTCTGGCCCCATTGAACTCACCTTTGGAGTTTAGCACCTCCAGTTGCTCGTATAAATACAAAGAAATGTCTAGCTATCTTACGGCATTTAACTAGCAAACATATATAAATGTTAGTTCTTCTTCCCCCTTCTTCCAAATTTTATGTAATACACTTTGCATAACTCTTAGTATTGTTGCTCCCTTCTGTATAAACTAGATCAAAAATAAAAAATAATCCTTCTAACTGCTGCACCTGGAAAAAACCTCTCCTCACTTGTTCCTCTTTTCCCTTTCTTGCTCTCTGTCCTGTCCCTCACTCCCTGCTGTCAAACAATTAAAATAACAAAGCAAACCTTTACCAGCCCTTTTCACAAGTGAAAGGGACATTGCCAGTTGTGTTCAAGTTACTTCTTCTTAGCATATGCGCAAGGGTGCCTCAGGTGGGGCATGACCAGGATTCATCACCGAATTTGGTCCGCTGGTTGGATCATTAGCTTCCCTGGCCCAGGGAAGTAGAAATTAGTTATTAATTAAAAACCCAAATGCTTTAGCTTTTACATTTAGAAAAATCTGTAACACTAATCCTATGGTAAATGATGATTTTATAGAACAAGCTCTTTTGCTGCTGGATACAGCCACTCTCCCATAGTAATCTTGTGTTCTGCATTTTTCTGTGGATCTCTTAGTCCTCCTTTCTGCCCCTCCTCTTTTTTGGTACTTTCTTCCTGTTGATCTTTTTCTCCTCCATTATGTTTTCTCTTCCATTTATATTTTTTAGTCTTTATTTTCTCCATACGTGTTTTTTTTATATTTCTAAAATGTGCCCATTTATGCATCTTAGGGTCCATGTATATTATTTACTTAACCTGTGCATCTCTTGTGGTTTTTCCATGTCCCCTTCCCTTCCTTATGTTGCCCCTCTTAACCTCCTCATATTTGTCTTTGTGTATTGACTCCCACACTCCCCTACCTCCGCCCAGCCTAGCAACCCCATCTAGTTCCATTACCTGTCTACTTTTTAATCCTTACAAATGAGCTTTGTTCTTTTCACTCAGCCCCTGGGGCCCCACCCTGAGCCTTCAGATTCCAGCTGCAGTCCTAAATCCTTAGTTGTAACCTCCTTTGAAGTACTACAGCAGCTGGTGTTAAGGATTCTGGGGTGCATTTGGGATCTTTATAGCCTGGGTTCCACAAGCCGGAGCAGAGAGGCCAAAGATCATTCTTGAGGATTAAAGGACACACAGAGGTGAATCGGGTGGATGCTGTGCTATATGGAAGTCAAAGGATATCTGGAGTCTGTGGGGATATATAGAAACAAATTGTTTAGCAGAGGTTGTGTGGTGGGAGAAGCAGATGGTTATTGATTGCATCGTAGGTGTCTGCAGGCAGGTGCATATCATTTACTGTCATTCAACATGACATGACTTCCATGCAGTTCAGGGTAAGTGATGGTTCCCTGGGCCTTCTTTCTAAATCAAGGCCCCGATTCAGAAAAACACGTAAGCACATATGTATCGTCCACTGACATCAGTGGTAGTTCAGCATGTGCTTTTCTTAACAGCAGCACATTCCTAATCAGGGCCTGACAAAGGGGAAGAAACATGCTCTATGCTGGTGTAGGGACCTGTCTGCTCAGAACTTGGCGCCAGATAGGGTCCTCTGTTGTTAACTGATTATTTTGATAATAGCTTTGTAGCTTAAAATCACTAAAGAGGTCTGCTCATTGTTTTGTTTAAATCAGCCTCTCATGATGTCATAGAAATCATAAACTAGCATATCTCTCTGTTTTATATTCAACAAGCCAGTGTTTCTTTTAAAAATACTTGAGTAATTTAAAATTTACAGTATCTTTTGTTTTGTAATGTTAAAGTTTTGTTGGGGTCAATTCTGCCTTTTTCTCGAACATACTGTTAATCTGCTCCAACCCCTCAGACAGAGACCAAAACCTACAAAATCTTCACCAAGCATTCTCAAAACTACGATACCCGCACGAGGAAATAAGGAAACAGATCAACAGAGCCAGACGTGTACCCAGAAGCCTCCTACTGCAAAACAAGCCCAAGAAAGAAACCAACAGAACTCCACTGGCCATCGCATACAGTCCCCAGCTAAAACCTCTCCAACGCATCATCAGTGATCTACAACCCATCCTGGACAACGATCCCTCACTTTCACAGACCTTGGGTGGCAGGCCAGTCCTCACCCACAGACAACCCGCCAACCTGAAGCATATTCTCACCAGTAACTACACACCGCACCATAGTAACTCTAAGTCAGGAACCAATCCATGCAACAAACCTCGATGCCAACTCTGCCCACATATCTACACCAATGACACCATCACAGGACCTAACCAGATCAGCCACACCATCACTGGTACATTCACCTGCACGTCCACCAATGTAATATACGGCATCATATGCCAGCAATGCCCCTCTGCTATGTACGTCGGCCAAACTGGACAGTCCCTACGTAAAAGAATAAATGGACACAAATCAGATATTAGGAATGGTAATATACAAAAACCTGTAGGAGAACATTCAATCTCCCTGGACACACAATAGCAGATTTAAAGGTAGCCATCCTGCAGCAAAAAAACTTCAGGACCAGACTTCAAAGAGAAACTGCTGAGCTTCAGTTCATCTGCAAATTTGACACCATCAGCTCAGGATTAAACAAAGACTGTGAATGGCTAGCCAACTACAAAAGCAGTTTCTCCTCCCTTGGTGTTCACACCTCAACTGCTAGAAGAGGGCCGCATCCTCCCTGATTGAACTAACCTCTTTATCTCTAGCCTGACTCACTCTGGCTTACATATTTATACCTGCCTCTGGAAATTTCCACTACATGCGTCTGACGAAGTGGGTATTCACCCACGAAAGCTCATGCTCCAATACGTCTGTTAGTCTATAAGCTGCCACAGAACTCTTTGCTGCTTTTACAGATCCAGACTAACACAGCTACCCCTCTGATACTTGTTAATACCTTGTTTCTCATGATCATCCAGTCTTCAAGTGCTTGGACACGTCCATTCCATGTTAGGTGTGCATGAGCTGTGTGCACAGTCACCAAACATTTTTTCCCTTAGTGGAATCTGCCTTGTCGGCTCTAGCGCCCTCTGGTGCCATGTGCTCATGCGGTGGTGTAAGTGGTCCAGCTGAACCTGTACCCTCTTAGTTCCTCCTTGCTGCCTGTGATGGTCGCTGGAACTGCTCCTCCTGCTTTGGCACACTTCTCAGTGGTCTTAGTTTACTATCTTTCCCTTTGTTTCTTTCCTCCTAGTTCTTTATTTCTCGTTTGGACTGTTGACAATTTGTTATACATAGTTAGTAGGCATTTTTTGCCATGTTTAGTGGAGTTTTTGTCCACTGTTGGTGCTGGGGCATGTCTCGGTGTCTGGGTTTCAATCTTTGTGCCTCTAGTGGCAAGCCTATGCTTGTGAGCAACCCGCACTCCAGTTATCTGAAGTGCCTGGGAGAGACTCATATCAGGGATCGCTGCCAGGTATGCTGGGACTTCAAACCCCATACTAAGAAGGACCGGGAGGCAAGGCTGAAATCCCTCCTGATGGAGCCAAGCCTGTTGGACTCGGCACTGAGTACCTCAGCGTCAGTGTGGAGTGCTCCTCCTGCCGTGAGAGTCTCTCGGCACCATTCCTCTTTACTGGTGCCAAGGAAAAGAAACATAAGAAGCAGCTGGCTGAGAGGGGGCATTCCCAACTCTAAAGAAAGCCAAGCACGGGGAGCACAGTGGAGTGCAACCTGAGTCTGGCTACTCTGCTGCCCCTGCTCCGAGAGCAGTACCATTGACTCCAACCTGTACAGGCTCCATTGAGTCCGGTCCCGGACCAGCCATCGGCACCAGAGGGACAATGCTGCACCAGTTGGATCACGGTACCATCTACCTCTAAGGCATTTGTTGTGGCTAGAGACTTGCTGGCGCTTTCAGTACCGCTGTCGCCAGAAGTACAAGAGTCAGCGGCGTCAGTGCCGGTGAGCAGAAGGGAGAATGTTGCCCCAAGCTCCCATTCAGTACCGAACCCCTCAGTACCATCTAGAGGGAAGCTGGCCCTGCTAGCCTCAATGCAGATCTTCCCACCTCAGCGCCATTCCCTGGCAGTGATGGGTACTGCTTCTTCATGGTCCCCAGAGGAAGGCTCATTGTTGGACATGGAAGTGGAGTTGTATCCCCAACCGAGAAACCATTGCCAGTACCCTCCCACCCCGGTCAGCCCTATTTGTTTGTGGATCCAGGTGTGGGGCACCCCTGAGTACTTGGCACAGTGGGCATTGGCCTGTGCAGATGCAGTGGCCATTTTGGAACCCATAGAGTTTTCCCCGATACAAGGGCCCACTTCTAGGTGCTCATATTCGGTGGTCTCAGAGAGGAGAGTGCCTCCATCCCTTCGACGAGCACCTGACCTGGACTCCGGTACTGAGCCCAGTACAGATCCTCAGGACCTAGACCTGTGGGGACCCAGTCAGTGCAGAAGGAGAGGAGGACAACCCCTTGCTGATGCAGGCATCTTTCTCCCTGGATGAGATAGTGTCAGGGGCGTGCACAGCACCTCCCTACAATGACTTCAAAGCTCAACAGGAACTGTTGAAAAGAGTGGCCTTGAACCTCAGGCTGGAAGTGGAGGTAGTCAGAGTCCTTCCACAACCTGGTTGATATTTTGACCACAGTGGCCCCATCAAAGGTGGCTCTCCATCTCAATTAGGCCATCATGGGACCAGTTAAAGCCCTGTGGGTACTTTGTTCCCGCTCAAGGATGGTAGTACAAGTACTCATACCCTCCTCTGGGGTCCCTGGTGGTCTCGGCAGCCAATGGGGGACAGGCAAGGGCATCAAGGAGTGACCCCTAAAGCGAAAGACTCAGAAACTAGACCTTTTTGATAGAAAGGTTTATTCTACAGGGGGTCTACAGCTCCACATCTCCAAGCTGCAGGTGTTGCTGGGGAGGTACGACTTCAATGTCTGGGAGTCAATGTTGAAATTCAAGGACTTACTTCCCCAGGAGTCCAGGCGGGAGTTCTCCACTCTGGTGGACGAAGGGAAGTCTGCAGCCAGGGTTTCCGTTCAGGCCACCCTGGACGCAGCACACTCAGTGGCCAGATCCATGGCTTCTGCTCATATGCAGGAGCTCTTGGATTCTGTCCTTGGGACTGCCAACGGAAGTCCAGCAGTCCATCCAGGACCTTCCATTTGAAGGCGCTTCGCTCTTCTCCAGAGCAAACGGATGCGAAGCTCCATGGCCTGAACGACTTCAGAGCCACCCTCAAGTCCCTGGGTCTCTATGCCCTGGGACCTTTGAGGAAGCACTTCAGGCCTCAGCTCCACCACCCTCTCAGGACCTGCTAAAGAAATTAAGCAGGGCGTTTAGACACAGGCAACTGCCCTCGTCCACCTCAACGTCCCTACCTGGCCCACTCAGATACCCGGGGGCAGCCAAACAGAACTTCTGATGGGATGCCCCTGGGCATTATACTAGTTCCCGTGCCACCTGATTCTGTCCCCCCTTTTGTTTTCAGATCGCCTATCCCACTTCAGCTCGGCATGGTCTCTTATCACCATGGACCACTGGGTGCTGAACACTGTGGAAAGGGGTTATATGCTCCAGTTTATTTCCACCCCCCCACACACACTCTCCCTCTCCCTATCCCTCTTCAAGGACCCTTCTCATGAGCAATTTCTGGTCCAGGAGGTTCAAGCCCTCCTCCAAGTGGGAGCCATGGAGGAGGTTCCTGGGACTTAAGAGGGAAGGGGTTTTACTCCTGATATTTCCGAATTCCAAAGGTCAAGGGGGGGGGGGTCTGCCCATTTTAGACCTGCACCGTCTCAACAGCTACCTCAAAAAGCTGAAGTTCCACATGTGCTCCCTGGCCTCCATCATCCCCTCCCTGGATCTGGGTGACTGGTACGCCGCCCTCAACTTGAGAGACGCTTATTTCCATGGTGACAGGTTTCAGAGTGGTAGCTGTGTTAGTCTGTATCAGCAAAAAGAACGAGGAGTACTTGTGGCACCTTAGAGACTAACAACTTTATTTATTTGTTTGTTTGTTAGTTTTTAGTTTGTGTAATAAATACATAAACAATTTTCCCATGTTAATTTTCCGCCTACTGTTACTCACACCTTCTTGTCAACTGTTTGAAATGGGCCATCCTGATTATCACTACAAAAGTTTTTTTTCTTCTGCTGATAATAGCCCAACTTAATCAATTAGTCTCATTAGAGTTGGTATGGCAACACCCATTTTTTTCATGTTCTCTCTCTCTCTGTGTGTGTGTGTGTGTGTGTGTGTGTATCTATCTATCTATCTATCTATCTATCTTCCTACTATATTTTCCACTGCATGCATCTGATGAAGTGGGCTTTAGCCCACGAAAGCTTATGCTCAAATAAAGTTGTTAGTCTCTAAGGTGCCACAAGTACTCCTCGTTCTTTTTGCTTATTTCCATGTCTCGATTTTCCAAGGCCACAGAAGGTTCCTCAGGTTCATTGTAAACCAGACTCACCACTAATTCAGGGTTCTCCCGTTCGGCCTTTCGGCAGCCCCAAGGGTTTTCACGAAATGCATCGTGGTAGTGGCAGCCTTCCTCAGAAGAAGAGGGGTACAAGTCTGCCCATACCTTGATGATTGGCTGGTCAAGGACTGGTCCCAGGCCCAAGTGGAGACTATTATCCACCTCATACAGTTGACCTTTCAGGCGCTGGGCCTGCTTATAAATGAGCAGAAGTCTATCCTCATCCCCGTGTAGAGGTTAGAGTTTATTGGAGTGGTGATCGATTCTTCCCAGACCAGAGCTTTCCTCCCAGAAGTCTGTTTCCAGACAATGGGGTCATTGATTGTGCAAGTCAAGGCCCATCCAATCATGATAGCCTGTTTCTGCCTCAGACTCTTAGGCCACATGACCATGTGCGCTTACGTACTGAAGCATGTGAGGCTACGCCTCAGACCACTTCAAGCTGGCTGGCCTCGGTGTACTCGAGCCATTATCACCTGGATTTGGTGCTCGCGGTTCCTGCCCTGGTCTTTGCCTTCCTTGACTTATGGCGGAGCCTTCTGTTGGGTCTGCTCAGGCCTCCCCTTCACCAGGCCCTAGCCCTTGTTATCCCTAGTTTTGGATGTGTCAGATCTAGGATGGAGGGCTCACCTAGGGCACCTCAGGATGTGGTTCCCCAGAAGAGCTCTCTCTACATATAAATGTCAGGGAGCTCAGAGCGGTCTGCCTGGCCTGTCAGGTGTTCTTACCCCACATTGTGAACAAGAATGTGCTAGTGCTCACGGACAATTCGGCAGCCATGTTTTACTTCAATAGGCAGGGAGGGGCTTGCTCTTTCCCCCTATGCCAGGAAACTCTCCACCTGTGGGAATTCTGCGTAACGCACTCGATCTATCTTGAGCTTCTCACCTTCCGGAAGCCCAGAACAAGCTGGCAAATCACCTCAGCAGATATTTCTCCAGTCATCACTAGTGGTCCATTTGCTCCGATGTAACAAGGGTAGTTTTCCAATGGTGGGGGACTTCCCAGGTAGACCCATGTGTGACCAGGCAGAGCAGGAAATGTCATCAGTTCTGCTCCCTGCAAGGCCGCAGCCCGGTCTCACTCACAGATGCTTTCCTGCTCCCTTTGGCGAAGCACCTGGTCTATGCCTTCTCCCGCCATTCCTCTCATGCACAAGGTCCTGCTGAAGATCAAGCGGGACAGAGCGTGAGTCAATCTCATAGCCCCAGCCTGACCCTGCCAGCACGGGTTTGCTATGTTGCTAGGCCTTTCAGTAGCAACTCTGATGCCACTCCCTCTCATCCCCACCTGATATTTTAGGACCATGGTCAAATGCTCCACCCCAATCTCATCTGACAGCTTGGAAGCTCCATCGTTAAATCCCGAGGAGTTGACTTGTTCAGAGCAAGTTCACCAGGTTCTGCTAGGTTGCAGGAAACCCTCTACAAGAGCTACACACCTTGCCAAGAGTAAGCGTTTTTCCATTTGGTCTTCCCAGCAGGGTCTCTCACCCATCTGGGTTGTCTCTACAGACCATTCTGGAGTATTTGCTGCATTTGAAACCGCAAGGTCTGGCAATTTCAGCAGTTAAAGTCCACCTGGCAGTGATTTTGACATTCCCGATGGATAACTGATTAATTTTCTTGCATGATATGACCATTTGTTTTCTCAAGGGCCTAGAAAGATCATACCCACAGATTCGGGAGCCCATACCCTCATGGGACTTAAACCTCGGCTTGTCAAAACTCACAGGCCCCCCATTTGAGCCACTGGCAACAT
Source organism: Terrapene triunguis (assembly GCF_002925995.2). Classification (NCBI taxonomy): domain Eukaryota; kingdom Metazoa; phylum Chordata; order Testudines; family Emydidae; genus Terrapene; species Terrapene triunguis. Next base: position 76,670,866 of record NW_020664417.1, read on the forward strand.
GCTTTTTGTCATACCTTTCCTGGAAGGTGGCCTTTCTAGTGGCTATCACTTCAGCCAGGAGGGTCTCAGAGATCAGGGCACTTACGTCAGAACCCCCATACATGGCCTTCTTTAAGGACAAGGTACAGCTTCATCCTCACCCCACATTCCTCCCAAAAGTAGTTTAGCAATTTCACAGTAATCAGGCTATTTTCCTGCCGGTTTCCACCCAAAAGCACACGCAAGCAGGGAGGAGCAATGTCTCCACACACACTCCACACATTAGAAGCATCCTGGCTCTCTATATTGAGAGGACAAGACCATTCTGTAGATTCATGTAGCTCTTTGTGGCAGTAGCAGACCGAATGAAGGGCCTTCCCAATTCAGCTCAGAGGATTTCATCCTGGATCACATAGTGCATCCACACATGCTATGAGCAGGCGGGGGTCCCGCCACCGGCTATAGTGATAGACCATTCTATGAAGGTGAAAGCTTCCTCAGTGGCGTTTCTGGCCCAGGTCTCAATCCAGTACATCTGCAGAGCAGTGTCTTGGTCATCAGTAGGTACATTTTCATCCCACTACACCATCACACAGCAAGCTAAAGATAACACCAGGTTTGGTCAAGCCTGTGTTGCAGTCAGCATGTCCATGAACTCTGATTCCAGCTCCTGTGGTACTGCCTGGGAGTCACCTAATGTGGAAGGGACATGTGCAAGCACTCGAAGAACGAAAAAAAGGTTACTAACCTTTTTGTAACTGTTGTTCTTCAAGATATATTGCACATGTCCATTCCATGACCCACCCTCCCACGAACAACCCTTCTACCCCTCTGTCAAAGTTGGCCGGCAAGAAGGAACTGAGATGGTGCGGAGTCGGCTGGACACCTTATACTGGCACATGAGAACACGGCACCAGAGGGCGCTAGAGCCGACCCAATGGATACCGCTGAGGGAAAAATATTCCGGCAACTGTGCACATGGTATGTGCACACCTAACATGGAATGGACATGTGCAATGCATCTCAACAGTTACAGAGAGGTTAATAACCATTTTTATGAGTTCCAGCATGCTTGATGGTTTCATAATCTTTCTAAATATACTGTTCTTTGACAGTGCAGAAAAAGTTGTGAAAACATGAGCTTTTTAATTGAAATATCTTAATGTATGTTAATAATGTTTAAGGAAATCACAAGGTCTTTAAAAGAACAATTAATTTTAGTGAATGTGCTTCTTTTGAAGGTGCTTTTGGAAATCCCACTATAGGTGCCTAAATACTTCTAAAAAATCTATCCCTGAGGACCTTAATTAGTGATAATTGAAGGAAATGGAAATATTTCTCTTGACTTCAATGGGTTTGGATCAAGCCCCCAAAAATTAATTTGGATTGTCTAAATGTGAACAAGTTCACCAGGTTCTGCACCATTATCTTCCTCAGCAATTCAGCCCTGAGTTTATTTTTATCACCTACTAGGGATTTGACAGTCTTACGTTGGCACTGTTTACTCAGCATTCTTTTTATTAATAATTGTGTCAAGTATAAATTAATGGAAAGCAGGTTTTTCTCTATAAACTCTTTTTATAGGCGTGATCTTGCCCCAATGTAGTCAATGGGAGTTTTGTCGCTGATTTAACTGAACAAGGGATCAAGCCTTAAGTGAGAGAGAATTGGACACACCTCACACAACTTTGTAACTTAATGTTAAAAATTATCTCCAGAATGTTGGATTTTTTGTATTAAAGAGATTGTATAAATGTTACATTTATTTTATACATTAACTTTTTACATAGCAAATTAAACAGCACAGCGTATTGGGACTGTACCAATTAGCGGGGAACATATAATTTCCTGTACTCTAAAATACATTTCACCACTGATGCTGGGCTTAAGGTTTGATCTGTGAAGGTACTGAGTACTTTGTTTTCATTGGCTCCAGTCTGGTAAGATGAAGGAAGATTGCGAGGAACTTCAGAGGGGCTTAACAAAGTTAGGTGATTGGGCAGCACAATGGCACATGAAATTCAGTCTCAACAAATGCAAGATAAAGCACTGAAAAATAATTTGAGCTACTCATACAGATTGCTGGATTCTAAATTAGCTGTAATGGGGGGCGGGGGGAGTATGTTTCTCTGTGACAAGTCACTTTTATTGGTCACTGTCAGAGACATGACAAGGAAGCGGATGGACCACTGGTCTGATCCAGTATGGCAAATTGTGTGCATTTAAAAAATAAACACACAAACCTTAACTCCATCTCCCTGTTCTGCCAGAATAAATTCTGTGCTGGAATTGGGAAGAAGACAAATGAGAGATGCATTATAGATCCCTTATAATGGTAAGGTGATGCGAATGGAACAAAGCCAACAAAACAAAAATCTCAAGATATGTAGCCAGAATTGTACATCATTGTTTGTTTTGGCATCAACATAAGATAAAATTGCTGTGCTTTAAGATAATGACCCATTTTTAGTAACTATTAGGACTTTTCAACTAGAGTACTTCATATTTAAAATGCTTACCTTCATTGTCTCATAATATTTTGAGTTTCTATGATGAACTTGTAGATGCTAGGCTTGTGTACTGAAGTATTAATGCAAATTGTATGCAGATTATCTATATGCAAATTGTTTACAGCTTCTATGATTAGATATTTTCTGTTTTTTCAGATCTGTAATAGCATCATTTCCCAACAAGAGGAATTATTTTCTGGTGCTATTCTTGCATTCTTAATAGTCTCAGTCCAGCAACCCTTATGTCGCTTGAACAAATCAGCTGTGGTGCTGTCTATATTGTGTGAAACACAACAAATGATCAGATAGTTAAAGTATCAAAACATTGGAATGTTGCTAAAGAAGCAATTCTAAAGTTTTCTCATGTTTGTAAGAGAGAAATCACATAACTATTAGGAGATTAAAACACCAGTCCAGCTATTTAACTCTAGGAAGCAAGCCTTTTAGTCTGGCTTCGGCTACTATGAATAGAATGTGATTAGAATTTAGTGTAGTTAGGTTTTGTTTGTACAATACATGGGATGTATATAAAACCCTTTTTGTAACCAGTTTCCCACATACCTTGGGTATCCCAATTTAACTTGCAAATTTGGAAGTTTGATCTTCCCCAGATTGAAGATAGTGAAGCTCCTGAGTTCCACGGGCTGCTTTCTATTTTCAGCTTCCCATAGAGAGCAGACTGTTCAGCCAATTTAAACTTTTTTTTCTACCCCACTTCATCTTCGTTCATTTTGGCACCGAGGGGATTTTTAAACTGGAAGGTTTCCAGCTAGCTAATTGGCCGCCTGCCTCGTTTTGTGTGGGGGTGATGTCAAGTGCTGAAATAACCAATTGACTGAAAGCAATCTCGTTTCAGAGGCCTGCCAGAACCAAAGCTAAGAAGGTACCAATTCAGGTTTGTTTTGTATTTAACCACTACACAGAGTCCCCTATCCTGGTGCACAAACCTCTGAGAAGAATATAGAGTTGAGGTCAAGCGCTGGTGTTTGCTCAGATACCACATTTAGAGCACTGAATTCTGGAGGAAATAGCTAGGAATCCAGAATATTTTTTTTAATTTTACTTTTAAGACTTTTTCCCCCCAAAGACAAATTACTATTTTTATAAACATATCAACAGCAAATGTTTTAAGTCCCCCTTTAAAAAATATTCTTAGTAATTATACATTATTATAGAAAATGTTTATTTCTTTTTAAAATAAGCCACATTTTGCTCTCAAATCTATGATATCTCAATGCAGAGATCTTTACCTTCAGGTTTTTTACCAGTCATGGCCCACCTGATGTTTTTTCTCTTTCCTATTTTCCCTGTGATTCCAAACAATAATGGAAACTACCAGTGCGTGTGAAAACTGACTGTAGCACATTTGTGCCACAAAACCTTGATGCTGTGAACAGCTCCAGGCAGGCAGGTCCATCTGTCTGCAAAGAACTTTATTGTGGTCCATGGCTGAGGTCCAACCATATGGAGTAGTGTACAGGATCATAGCCCACATATTTAATCCTCTTTTGAGTTCTAGCAAGCTTCCAAGAGTAAAGTAAACAGAAACAATGAAGCAAAATTTAAAGACTCACAACTAGCTCTGACAAGCAAACATTGCATTGGATTGGAAAGGTGTGAGTACTTTAGTCCATCCCTTTTCAGCAAAGAACTTCTACTCAAAGCCCTGAACATGTTTATGTTTAAATTCCATCAACGTCAATAAGACTTACCTGCAAAACGTTAAGCACATGCTTGCATGCTTTGCTGACTCAGAAATCTTGGCCCCATTGAAATCAATGCCATTGACATCAGTGAGGTTAGGATTTCACCTAGAAACTTAGGCCCAGATCCTCAAAGGTATTTAGGCACTTGAAGCCCCATTGATTTCAATGGGAGCTAGGCACCTAAATGCCTTTGAAGATTTAGGCTTAGTGCTGTATCTTAAAATTGCTTCCCACCCCCACAGTAAAAAAAAAATGTCAGAAAGATGGTTTGATAAGTGGGATATGCTTTTCTCCCTCCTAGCTTAATCTAATCCTGAATAATGTAGAAGTTGCTAATGGTGAAGTACACTTCAGCTTCACTTGTATGGTCATAAAGTTTGCTTATTATTTGGGTGGGGTCACTCTTTTTGGAACAAATGTTGTTCAGATCCTTAATGAAGCAGAAACACAGAGAGGAATGTGTGGAGCTAGTTGGTATATTACAAGTTGGTTAAGAACTGAATACCAGACTGATAGAGCAAAACATATCAAACTCTCATTTGTATTGTGTGGATCAGAGCCCTGACATGGCGGATAAACAAGAACTGGTTCATCTTGCTGGGATTTGGGGAGGTATTTGATCACCATCTAGGAAAAAATGAAGTGTGATTTCTGGATATATTCCAGTGTTTGTTAAAGAATGGTGAGGCAATGTTTAACTGCTTAATGGAAACTTTAGAGAAATTTTGACATCCCACTCATCAGTCCAATAGCTTTTTTTATCTCCCCACTGTCTTGGAAAGAGAGCAAAGTGTAAACCAACGTTTGGCACAAATGGGCTGCCTGTGCCATTTAGCAGCAATTTGCATGTAATTGGTAACAATTGTACAGACAACCCATTCATAACAGTGAGTGAGCTCACAACCCAGCATAAACTAGAGAAAAGCTAAGCACATCCCCTAAGAATCACTCACTGATGTAAGGAAGGAAAATGGAAGCCTTTTAGCTTGACCTCTTTCCTAGCTTTGCCACCCACAAATTCATAGATGCAAAACAGGTCAGATCAGGCAGTTCAGACTTTCTCAAATAGAAAGTCAGCAATTTGACTGTGTAGCATTAACTATTTTAAATCTGTTTTAAAGAACACTAAGATATTGCTCAGATTGTTTTTCTCAGTGTAGTTTCTAATAATTCTCCCATTTTAAAACTCTTCGGTTTCTACCTCCACCTTGGGAAAGTCAAACTTAGATCTGTGTCAAGTTATCAGAATAGAGATTAGTAGATAGCTTTCTCATCTCGGAGCCAGGAGGAAATGAACCAGGCCGATATCTGGGTTTGGGATTATACCCAGGGCTGACACTGAAGTGCAGCAAGGGATGCTCCAGTAATGAGCCAGATTCTGAACTCACACAGTTGTAACTCTGGAGAAACTCAATTGGCTGCAGAGCAATTACTTTGATTTATACTGCTGTAACGGAGAGCAAATTCTGTCCCAGTGTCATTTGAATGAGACATGACACTGGGTCCCTTTTGGCCAGGCAGGGGTGCAGGAACAATTTTTATAGTGGGGGTGCTGAGAGCCATTGAACCAAACTGTAAACCCTGTATATAATGGAAACCACTTCAAGCCAGGGGGTGCTGCAGCACTCCCCTGCACCCGTAGTTCCAGCACCTGTGTGTCCAGGTATAAAATTGCCATATTTGCTTGTGAAGACAGGTCACATTCTCTGCGCTATTCAGGGTCCATGAAGGCCCATATCTCCATACAGCCAGCCTCTAACAGCCCTGGTATAAGGGACAGGAAGGTGACCAGACCAGAGTATACAGCACTGGCAATCCTCAGCTGGTAGCTAGTCCATGGGGGACCTTTACCAGACAGAGGAGTTTAGAGCAACCCCACACATGGCTGTAAACTTCACCAGGATTGTGGTAAGTATAACACCTCCAAGAGAATCAGGGAGCCATAACCAGCTCTTCCATTGGGTGAGCAGAGAAGTTGGGCCTGCATCCCTGTCTTTCAGTCTGTTTGTTAATGGGCAACCGAAAGGTAGTGGCTGCCGCAGCCCTGTCAGGGTATGTCTACACTGCAACCAGAAACCTGCGGCTGGCCTGTGCCAGCTGATTCGGGCTCAGACTAAGGGGCTGTTTAATTGTGGTGTAGATGTTTGGGCACAGGCTGCTGCCCGAACTCTGGGACCCTCTCACCCTTCAGGGTCCTAGAGGCCAGGCTCCAGCCCGAGTCCAAACATCTACATCGCAATTAAACAAGCCTTTTAGCCCCAGCCCCGCGAGCTGGAGTCACCTGGCATGGGCCAGTTGCGAATGTCTACTTGAAGTGTACATGTACCTCATCCACCTGCAGTCCTTGCTCTCCGTAACTGAACCATTTTTATTAACCACTAACAAACTTTTACATTCATTTATCTACTCTATGGTGAAAATTAAATCAGTGTAAATCTAAAGTGACTCCATTGTGGTCAGTGGAGTTGCACTGCTTTTACATAAGTTATTTAAACTAATATGCCCAATTTATGCCAGTTCTATGAGAGAACTGGAAAGGGAAAGCCATGTGTTCTTGATAAAGTGAATTCAATTTATATTTAAGAATATTGGAATCTAGGCAACAGGAGAAATCGTTGTTAGAAGAAACTGGTTCATACAATCCCCTTGCCCCTACCAATATCAGAAGTTTTCCTTTAAATGAACAGCTCTTATCAACGATTTTACTTCTAAGTCCACAAGACAAGAACAATGTGACCTTTTTTGTGCGATGAGTTTAAAGGGAGCTATTGGGAAATCCTCTGGAAACGTTCCTGACAAGAATTGTACAGGTAATAAGCACAACTCCCCTGCAGTTCATTATAATAAATCTGATGCAGTCTGCTGTTGTTGCTAACTCTGACATGAACCAGAAAGACACAGTACTGTATATTACATTTAACATCATGCAGCAATTTGCAAAGAGGAATGCTATGCTCCATCAAAACATTGAATATTGTGGAACCTCCCACCCCCTAAAACCAAACAACCCAGCTCCTTAGCAACAACATCACCTTAAAGACAAGGCAACAATTCCAAATGAAAATACAATCATGCACTGGCAGATAGGTTTGTGAATCTGCACCGTGCATGAAATAAACCATAGCCCTGGTCCTGGGATGGCCCTTCACGCCACAGAATCCCCATGTGCCCAGGCTGTGTATGAATGAGCAGGGAGGCTGCCCCGGATCAGTTTTTATTTTATTTATTTTATTTAGCTACTGGGGCATGGGCTTTTGATTCAATGATCCAAACCCCTTTGCAGATGAGGGGTGGGGACAGAGTAGCTGCCTAGGGTAAACACCATCCCATGCAACCCCGGCATTGTTTCCTGCCAGAAGACCATTATTCAGTGAACATTTAACTTGCAGGATGTACAGCTTTAGTAAACTACAGTTCACATTTTCAAATCATGCAAATAGCAGTTTCATCTATATACATTGGGCCCTACCAAATTCACGGCCATGAAAAATGCATCGCAGACTGTGAAATCTGGTCTCCCCCCTCCCCCCTCCCCCATGAAATTTGGTCTCTTTGTGCTTTTATCCTATACTATATATATTTCGGGGGGAGACCAGCATTTCTCAAATTGGGGGTCCTTACCCAACAGGGAGTTGCGGGGGGGGGTGTCACCAGGTTATTGTAGGGGAGTCGCAGTAATGCCATCCTTACTTCTGAGCTGAGTGGCCAGAGAGTGGCAGCTGTTGGTTGGGTGAGGATCTCCCTGGGGATCAGAGCTGGCTCCCTGCATTGGCACAGTGCCACGGGGGGGGTGTCGGTGTTTGGAAGCGGCACCTGCGCCAGCCCTTTCCCCTCCAGTGCCCCACTAGCAGCAGCGCAGAAGTAAGAGTGGCAATACCATACCATGCCATTCTTACTTCAGCGCTGCTGCCTTCAGAGCTTGGCACCCAGAGAGTGGTGGCTGCTGACTGAGGGCCCAGCTCTGAAGGCAGCGCGCAGAAGTAAGGGTGGCAATACCATATCATGGCATCCTTCCTTCTGTGCTGCTGCTGGCGGTGGCTCTGCCTTCAGAGTTGGGCTCCTGGCCAGCAGCTGCTGCTCTCCAGCTGCCCAGCTCTGAAGGCAGCATTGCCGCCAGCCAGGGCCGCTGTAACCACTAGGCCAACTAGGCAGCCGCCTAGGGTGCCAAGATTTTGGGGCACCAAAAAGCGGTGTCCGGCATCACGGGAGTCATCTGAGCGGGGCAGGGTGGGGAGCGAGGCCTCCGTAACAAACCTGCCCCTGCAGTGAGGGGCGCTGCACAGGATGGTCAGTGGGATCCTGCAGCAGAGATGGAGGAGACGGCCGTGCACAGCGACCAGAGTGGCCGAGGGACGGAGCCGTTGGGGGAGGCAGGATGCGGTCCTGAGCTCAGGTGAGCTTCTCCCTCCAACGCGCTGTGCCTGGGGCTGGGTGCAGCTGCCTCCTGGGGTGAGAGAAAGTGAAACTAAACCCCGCAGTGCGACGGAGGGGAAAGGGCTGGTGCAGGTGCCGCTTCCAAACACCGACACCCCCCCCCGGTGGCACTGTGCCAATGCAGGGAGCCAGCCCTGATCCCCAGGGAGATCCTCACCTGCTCCCTGGGAGAGCCCGGCTCTGCCCTCCTTGCCCCTGGGTCCCCCCCGGAGGGCGAAGTACTCAGAGCCTGGGAACGTTTAGAGACGCTGCGAGCTGGGGACATTCTCAGCCTCCTTGCTCATAGGTTCCCCCAGGCCATAAGGGACCGTTGTGATAATCTCCTCTGACCCCCTTGTATTAATTCTAATGAACAATGCCACATTATGCAGTATTCATTTTTGAAAGTTTATAATAAGCGATGCTGTGGGGAGAGCGGGGGTGCAAGGTGGAAGTTTTGCCTAGGGTGCAAAATATCCTTGCACCAGCCCTGCTGCCAGCAGCAGAGCAGAAGTAAGGGTAGCAGTTACAACCCCCCCTACAAAAACCTGGTGATCCCCCACAACTCCTTTTTGGGTCAGGACCCCTACAATTACAACACCGTGAAATTTCAGATTTTAATAGCTGAAATCATGACATTTATGATATTAAAAATCCCATGACTGTGAAATTTACCAAAATGGACCATGAATTTGATAGGATCCTATATATAGGGCTGGAATAGCAGGCATGAGGCCACGTTGTGTCAGTAGATAAGAATTTTAATTCTAGAGAGGGAGCTGGTGGCACGGAACAAAATCTGATTTAATATGCTTTCAGGTGCTGGTCTTAATAAGTTATCTAACTAGCATGTACAGTTTGGATCTGCTGGCAAGTGGTTCTGGGAACCGGCATAAGATGCATCACAATATTTAACACTACTAATAAATAAAAAGTAACAGCTAAGCCATATTCCACCATGAGGGAGCAAGTTCAGGCAAAATGTTTATGCCTATGAAATGGTAGAAATATGCTTGATTGTGGTAACCTTAGCATGAATGAAGCCCCCAAATCACTAATTGCTTTACCACAGCCCAAAATCCTCTCTGTCAAATTCAGCAAACAGAAACTAACCTCCCACTGGTTCTGGAAAGGGCTAGGAAAAACCTCTTAGAAGCACTAGTGTTTTTGCTGGATGTAAACAAAACCACTAGATGCCATCTAAGTTTGGATCTCCCACAGGGAATTGAACTGCAAAGAAATCAGAAAGTAAAAGGAGAGTTATTGAATATTAATTGATGTGCTGATACTGTGTTTTGCGGATTGTACATTGTATTTCTCGTCGAAAGATTTCCAGCGCTGGGGCCCCTTTACCAGAGCTGGAGAAGAGCCAAGAGCCTTGTAAATGTTTACCATTAAAGCTTGGCTCATGAGTAGAACAGGGTCTTAACCAGACCACTGCAACCGACCCACCTCCAGCTTTGAGGAAACTTGAGTCCAGATCCTTTCCTCTGCGTCTCTGCACAGGCCCTTCTCACCTTATAAAACCACAGCCATTTTGATTAGCCCCACACATGGAGTGGCCTGACTGACTTTGGCAAAGTACTGGTAAAGTGCAAAATATTTGTCCACTGAAAATAGATTTTCTAACTCTCTCTTTTAAAACGAATAAAAGTACCAACCAGTCTTACTACTGAAATCAGGGTGTAATACCCACATTTTAAAGATTATGTAGAATTGTACTGAGCAGATCGGTATTTCAGATATAAAGAGTGAGGCATTATTGTGTTAGGTTCAGAGTAAACGTTTTAGAGTCAGGAGAGGAAAAAATTGGTCTTTTGGAAACTAGGACTCAGGAGAGGTGATTTCAGCTAATAGCTCTGCCACAGACTTCCTGTATTGCCTTAGACAAGTCACTCACCTTGTCTGTGTGTCATGACCCCATCTGCAAGGAGGATTGTAATACTTCCTTACCTGACTGAGCCTGTGTCAGGACTAGTCCATTTGTATTTTTGGAGCACTTACTCCGGCAGCGGGAGCCATAGAAACACCTAGATAGGTACATTTTAATTTTGCGGAGACACAGACAGGTAGATTAAAATAAACAGTTACTTAGGACCATCATTTTTTAGTTATTTCTGCTGCACTTCCCAGATGTCTTCAATACATCTATGTGGTCTGGACCATGTCACTTTAGAGTGATGACTGAATGGCTTTGCAAAGCAACATTGGGAGGGTTGCACAGCATCTGGATGAACTCTGGCCCAGATCCTCAAAGGTCACCAAATTTCCAATGAAATCACTGAGTTAGGTGCCTAAATACCGTTGATCTAGGCCACTGTGCCTGGCTATAGCCAATGAAACACTATTAGTCCTATTCTTTCCTCACCACACTAGACAAAATCAGATTTGATCATTCTGGCCAAAATAAAGGATTTTTTTGGTCTTCAAACTGGAATCATTAGAGCTTTTGAGCTCTGAGGTTTTTAATCACTTTCTTAGGTACTGCATTGCAGCTATCATCTTTCTGGCAAATACAGGATGCCACTCACTCCCTTTGGAGCCTAGCAGCCCTACTCCTCAGCCACAGGAGCTGCGGTCAAGTAGCACTCCAGCCTTTTCTGACTCTTAAACACAGGGGCTTGAGTACAAATTTCTACTTGGGTCCAAAGCCTCTGCCAAACGAGGGCAAAACCTAAGGCTGGAACTCTGGTCTTTCCCAGGCCAACTCATTTCTGGGAATTACAAAAAACCTATTTCATACAAAGTCACTTCAGTACATGACTGAGCCTGATGTTCTTGTCCTTGCTCAGATTACATTTGGAAAATTGTATTGCTCACAAAAATAAGGGTTCATGGCCTTGGGAATGGTAGAGAGACTGAGTGGGTCCTTTTCCCCGCATTCTTTTGGCAATATCCCAATTGCCAACAGTCCTGATATTTCAATACTATTGAATGCATGTATCTCTCATGCAGCTTCAAGCCAGGCATACCTGTTGTTAATGGTTCCAAGGTCTGCACAGCAGGCAAAATGCCCCTGGGACCCGTTATAATGCACTCAATATCTTCAGTTATTGGTAAGTTCTCTAGCTTTTTATAATGCTGATGTGGCTCCCTGTAGGCTGTATTGAGACCTATTACTTATGACGTAAACACAGTAGGAATCCAGACCAATATATATTCTGCCATATATTTTTATTATTTTACTTATAGTATAGCACCAAAAAGCATGGTAAACATAAAGGAGAGCAAAGTCCTGGCCCAAAGAGCTTGCATCCTACTGGTAAATATGACCACAATGGAGAGCTACAAGAGGAAGAAGATAAATGGGAGGATGGATAAACCAAGGTTACTAAAATTAGGTTACGCAGTTATTTAGTTATTAGGCACAGCTTGTTACCGTATATATTCCCCAACTCCCTTACCTAATCAAATTCCCCTGTAGGACAAAATGCCTGCTTTCTATCTTCCCATACATGCACTCCCCTCCCTTCCCCCCATCCATCCTGAACATCCAACTTCACCTTTATTCTAACTCCAGATGGTAACCCCTGGCAAGTCATCCTGTGAACACTCCACCCCCCCCCCCCCCCCCCCCCGATGATCAGCACAGGTCCCCTTCCCTTCACATCACTCAATGTCAGCAGCTCCCAAGTTTATGGAAGGCATTCCCATTCTGTCCTGTCAGCCCCTCATGGAAAAGTTGCCATAATGCACAGACAGTTGGCAATGTGTTCCAGTGTTCTTTTTGCTCCATCTGACGACGATGATGTGTTGGAGGAAGGAAGTGCAGTTTAATGCCAATGCACTTCCTCTGAGCTGAATTAGAACTTGTCACATGCACTTCCTCTCACCAACCAGGAAGGCTCTTATCTGAAAAAAATGTGCACCTGATACAAGTGGGTGCGACTTTATTGAAGACAATGAAGTTACACCTACGTATACCCAGCTCTGATGTTAGTCCAGTGTCTAGAAATTAGAACAGGCACTGAGTTGATTTTGTGCTTTATACTAAAAATAATGCACATTTATGGACTGTTGTGCCATTTGTCAGGGCTAGTCCAAGCACATGTGGGGCCTTCCTTGTGAGCAGATGGTGTGGGGTTATTTTCAGAGATTGGGAGCAGGGGGGGATGAGGGTTCTCAATTAAATGGAAGGACAATATAACCTGTAATGTGACCCACCCAAGGTGAAAGCTGAGGGAGGCATTTTGATTTCCCATGGATCTCAGAGTATCAACAGCACAGAACTTAAATTCACCAGGAAGGAGTTTGTGCTCCACAGTATATGGCATCGGGGCATGAATAGTAGCCAGTGAGCTGGCATTCCCATCTCTCCCTAATGGGTAAGAAGAGGTGGGTCCTTGTGACTTGTAGATTTGACAGCATCATCTGACCCAGCTCTGAAAAGATGCCAAGGCACTTTACAAACTATCAATAAACTGTGCAGGAATCTCTTCACTCTACTGAAATGCTGCCACTTCTGAAGTTGAAGGCACCAGCCAGGCAGGCAACCAGTGACTAATGTAAGCGTTGTCACATATCGTGTAATACTAATCTTTATCCAAAAAGAGAGTCAGCACGGCCAATTGATAGGAGTCTTGGGGTCTATGTCAAGCTCTGCTACTGACCTTTCTGTGACCTTGGGCAAGTCACTTCACCTCTGTGTCTCTCTTTTCCCTCCCATCCATGGTCTCTCTTCTCTGTTTAGCTTGTAAGCTCTTTGGGGCAGGGATTGTCTCTTGCTCTGTTGACACACTGCCTAGCACAACAGGGCCCAGATCTTGGTTGGGGCCTCTAGTTGCTACTGTCATACAAATAAAGATAATAATAAAAACCCTTCATTACTGGGTCCTTTATCTGGCTATTGTCACAGCTGATTAATTATTCATTTGGAAATGGAATTTTATTCACCATTGACTTCTAAGTGTGCAATAAAAAGACCCCCGATGATTGCTCAGCGCATAGTGTAGTTTGCTGCTCTCCTCTGCAGTAACAGGAGATCTGTTTTACAATAATTTAACACCGCTGAAACCACTGCATCTTACAGTGGCAAAAATGTGGAGCTGGTAAGACCTTCAAAACAGTCTCAAATTATTAATAATGACACATATTTGAAGGACTAAGGACTTCTCCATGTAGCTGTACAGCACTTAATCTGCTACTTAACTTAATAGAGTTGGGAGATGGAATTAATAAAAAGCTGGACTTCTGCCCTCTATTACTGATTGGTTGCCATTTACATGAGCAAAACCATTGACCTTTCAATTTGTAATTTGTAAGAGAGTCTTAAATATGAAGACACTTCAAAATATTTTGGACATTACTTTTTATCCAGACCAGCTGAATAAATGTTGTGAAAAGGCACTCGGATTTGATGTTCTTAGATGAAGTAAACCCAGGCCTGTTATTTTGTTGTCTGTGTACTACAAAAGGAAATGGTCACTTTTTTGGATAATATCGTTTCTTAGGACATTTTACTTCCTGAAGTGAATGGGTTATCTGCCTTTCCAGGTGCTGGGCACTTCTTGATGGGGCAGAGTGCCCTTAGCTGCTGCTGTGGTCTCTGAGAACTGAGGTTGCTCACAGTATCTTGGAGGATCTGCTATGAATAATGTTGGATGTCCTTTTAGCAAAGGAAGAAAATTGATGGAGGAAAATAAATAATACTTTGATCTGTGAAACCTGCACTTTTTCCTATGTGTGCTTCACACCTTTAGTGGTTTTCTATGTCATCTGAAACTGAGAAAGCTGACTTTAAAACATTGAAGTCCAGTACTTCTATGTAGTCTTAATATCTTTTGACATTAGATGAGACCATGTCAAACTTCAATGAAACTGCTTAGGACCCAATATCACACACCTATGCTTAACTTTACTACTGTGAACAGGTCCACTGAAGTCAATCTTGAACACAATTACACAAAAGCTTAACTTTACTCGTTGGAGTAGTCCCAATGGTTACGTCTACACAGCCTGTAGCAGTAAGACTCCCACCCGTCGACAGACTTGGGCTCGCACGACCATGCTAAAAATAGCTGTGTAGACAGCGCTTTGATGTTGCAGGTGGAACTGGAGGTTGTGCTCCGAAGGGCGCCCCCCCCGCCCCGGCTTCAGAGCCTAAACTACAGCCTAAGCCTCAACATCTACACAGCTATTTTTAGTGCAGCAACACTACTCTGAAGCTGTCCATTGGGGCTAGGAGGCTTGCTGCTTGTGGGCTATGTAGACATACCCAGTGAAGACAATGGGCCAAATTGTTTTAAAAGAAAGTTAACCTAGATGTGTAAACTTTGGTCATCTATGTGATTCAAGGTATGAAGAACACAGGTGACAGGATTTTAAATGAGTGGCATATACTTCAAATAAGCCTACATACTGTTGGGATTGTCTAAGGTGACCTAAAATTCCTGAATACACAGTAATGATTAGACTTAGACAGTAACAGAGTCATTCTCTATTAATGCCACTTTATCAATATGAAAGCTGAATTTTGATTGTGAGTAACAAAAGACTGTTATAAAATCTCAGTTCATGTGCATATTTGATGTATAACTTTGTAATGGTGCGAATAAAGCCATTTGCTGCCCTTGATCCATGCACAAAGCTCCAGCTCTTCTATAGTGCTTTTCATCAGTAGATTTCAAAGGAGCTAAGCATCATTTTTCTCATTTTACAGAAAGGGAAACAGAGGCATAGAGCAGGCAATGACTTCCCCAAGGTCATGAGAAGGCCCCTGAGTCCCAGTCTAGTTCTCGATTCACTAGGCAATACAGCTTTTGATAGCACCAGTAGCTGCTACTCTTATTATATAATTTTAAACTTATGAAAAATTGTTATCCTGCAAACGCAGGTTATAGCAGAAATAATGGTAGCATGAAATAATTATTAGATAAAATACATGGAAGCCACCTCTTTCACTACGAGTGCCTTCCTTTACAATTGTCTGAGCCTTACTAACAGTCCATACTGCTGGATTGACCTTTGATAGGATTTTGTTCCCCCCAGAATGTTTTACTGGGGATTGCCCCTTTAACCTTTGCTCAGTGAAGCAGCCATTTTGCAACCCTAAAGTAACCATTTTGCAACTGACTGTTGCTTGCTACAGCTTCCTATCTTCCAGCAGGTAAGTACTTCTAAATCTTGATATGTTTTCTTCCAGATTTCAATTTCTTGTTCTTAGGGGATAGCACGTTCTTACATAATATTATAGGCAGAGCTTGTAGTATTTCCTATTCTTAAGGTCACCTGACACTTCCCATGATAAGACCATGTTTTCAGTTCCTTGTAACTTAGCAAAGTTTGACTATTTGGGCTAAAATTTTCTATGCTGAATAGTTACCTCAAGCTGATTTTCTTGGGAAAGTTTCAGCAAAAATTCTTCAGCCATTTCCAAGAATGAGATTAGGTAAAAACATGGTTTTTTGTCCTTTTCATGATTTGGACTGAGAGCTAACTGGTTTGTGTGGGAGAGTGAGAAACTGAGATCAGCCAGAGTGTTGGGAGGGGTGGACTGGGACTGGCAATAGTCTGGTGATTCAGCTAGACCAGGAGATAAGAGGGTGCAAATACCCTCACAGGGTGCTGTGAACATATATTAATTAGTGTTTATGATGCACGCAGATACTATAGTGATGACTACCATAGAAAAGCTCACAAGGAAATTAATAATTATTTTCTAACACAGTGTTTTTTATATGCTACAGTCTAGAAGAGAGCCTCAGCTACGATATGGCCAGCTAACATGGCTTCAGACACATTAGGCTGCCTCTTAACAAGGCTTTTCAATCGTGTTGAGCTACCTTGATTGAATTAACACAACTCAAACCTATCTTTTTGCCTGTTAAGACATATCTCATGTGCTCGTGATACACTGTTCATGAACAGTTTTTTTTCTGGATGTGTCCATTTTCCCTAACTGATCAACCAGTAACTTGTGCATACTCATTTTAGCCTATTGTCTGTCACAAATCAGTTGCTACAAATGTCTATTTGTTATGCAGGCTATATGATTGGTCACCTGAGTTGCATGTTGTTCTTTTTGTTCCCTAGTTGAAAAATTTAAACTTTAAACATAGGCAGTCCCATTCTCTGCTTGCAGATTGTCTGTGAACATGTGGAACAGTTCAAATCTACTATGTGCCATCATAGGAGTTCTTTACTAGGGACATGGCGAACACTTTGGCTGTGAGTATTCTTACAAACATATTTCACATTGCTCTCCCCAAACCTTGCAAATAAAATTTTGCTAACACAAAAAGTGGGGTAATAATGCCTTGACCCTGCAAACACTTACACATGTGCTTACTTTAAACCTGTGGGTAGTCCCATGAACTTCATATGAGCAATGGTAAGCTCATGTTTATGTGCCTGCAGGATCAAGGCCTAAAGAAACAAATGGTGGTGAATACCAGTGAAATGAATCGGCAGAAGAAATAATTGGCAAGAGAATTTTTGCACATACATTTTGCTATAGTTGCCCAGCACTATTAAATAAAAGGTCTGGAAAAATTAACCACTCTGATTATCTGACAAGCATGTGAAACTATCCATCGTCAGCAACATTTAAGCTTAGAATTTGTTAGTCATAGCAGCATCATTAAAGGGAAAAAAATTAGAATACCATAATGAAAAGCCAAAAATAACTGCAGAAAAAAATCCCTAATACTCCATCATCTCTCCCAGGCCTCTCTGCCCCTTTCCACCTGGTATTAATCTGATTTTTATTTTATTTTAAATAATCTTTGGTACACCATTGGCTTTATGACCTTGTAGTGCAAGTTCTCTTTTCTACATTGGCAGCCCCTTTGAAGCAGGCATAGGGCTCAGAAGGGAATAAAGTAATTTTTTCTTTCTTTTTTTTTTTAAATCACAGCTAAGTTTAAATGTCTTTAAATATTGGCTCCAATAACCTAATGAAGTCTTAATATGCTTTGGAGCAGCTCTATTCCCTCCTGAGCCTCATGTCAGCTTTAAGGGGGATGCTGCTGACTCAGAGAGAGATGGAAATATACAAATTAACAGGGGAAATATTGAAATGAATTGCTCCCACCCAGTTCCACACTGAGCAGACTGGATTGCATTGCAGCGAGCCTGCTCTCACTGAAGCCAAAGGCAAAACTCCTATCGACTTGTATGGGAACAGAACCGTGCCCAGAAAGAAACAAGATCTCACATCCAGTGACTAAATTTTCCTGTAGGGCAGGCTTGCTTCCCAACTGGTCTCTTTTGCTGCTGGTGGTTTAGGAAGGAGTATGAGATGCTGTCGCTCTGATATAGCTCATCTGAAATTAAAACCATATTGCTACATTAGCACAGTTGAAAGCTAAAAATCAGCAGAGAATTTTGTTTGCATAGATTCTAATACCGGAAGGGATGACTGTGATCATCTAGACTGACCTTCAGTATAACCCAGGCCCTAGGACTTCTCCGGATTAATTCCTGCTTGTTTAAAAGATAATCAAAATGCAATTTTCTGAGAACAATTAGACACTTAAAATTTTGTTGTATTAATTCTACAATGAGATATTTTAACCTTGTACCTAATAAAACACTAGGGGCCAAATTCATCCTGCACCCAGAAAGCACAGTGCAACTGGTAGCAGCTCCCTGATTTGGAGGCTGGGTCTCCACTGCTCCAGCCCCAGCACCGATTAGAACAGCCTGAAGGCTTCTGTAAAATATACCGACAGGCTGTGGTCTCCAAAGGGCCACCTGACTTCTGTAACATTCCAGCTACACCTGCTACCTATGCTAACATGCCTCTCTGCTGGGGTCTGCAGGCACAGGAGCTGTCTACTGGGGCCATATGCCCCCACATCAGGAGAATTTCCAGCAGGGGAGACCTGGTAGCTCTCAACTGGGCCTAGATTAAATTAGGACAATGGATTTCACACCTTGTCAGTTAGAATGGTGGTTGAAGCATGAAGGGACATATGAATCTTTAGCGCATCTGACACGTAAATATCTTGCAATGCTGGCTACAACAGTGCCATGCGAATGCCTGTTCTCACTTTTAGGTGACGTAATCAAGAAGCAGGCAGCATTATCTTCTGCAAATTGTAACCAAACTTGTTTGTCTGAGCGATTGGCTGAAGTAGGACTGAGTGGACTTTTAGACTCTAAAGTTTTACATTGTTTTATTTCTGAGTGCAGGTTTTTTTGTATATAATTCTATATTTGTAAGTTCAACTTTCATGATAAAAAGCTTGGACTACAATATTTGTTTTAGGTGAATTGAAAAATACTATTTCTTTTGTTTTTTACAGTGCAAATATTTGTAATAAAAATAAATATAAAGTGAGCACTGTACACTTTGTATCCTGTGTTGTAATTGAAATTAATATATTTGAATATGTAGAAAACATCCAAAAATATTTAAATAAATGGTATTCTATTATTGTTTAACAGCGCGATTTAATTTTTTTAATCGCTTGACAGCCCTAGTAATAGTGTGTCTACACAGTAGTTCTTGTTATCACTCTGAATCTCTTGAGAGTTCAGTGGTAATGGAAATTATATCATCAGGAAATCAGTTAAAGAAACAATGCAGTGATGTCATATGTTAACTGCTGTGTTTGCCTTTTGGGAGACTCCACACATCTCTGCATCAACATTAATGAGCATAAAGGTGTAGTAGAGCAGCAAAATTGTTCTTTATGTGAATAAAATAAAATGATTGAATAGGGTTAATGTTTCCTTAAACCCATCTATGACAGAGTGCTGGCTGTAGCACCCTGATCACCGAGGGTGGTGCAGCACAATGAGGGCTGTGGGTTGAATTGGAAGCAATTAACCAGTTTCTGTTGGGAGGTGATTACTGATGGTTGGGTGGTAATTGCTGGGCTAATGAGACAACTGGCTCAGTACCTGGAAGGAACAGGAAACAGGGGAGCTCAGAGGGTGAGAGGAGGGAGGAGAGAAGGCTGTGTGTAAGGGCTGGAGTACACTGAAAACTTACATTGGCATAGCCAGGTCTCTCACGCTTGTGAAAGATCCACACCCCTGAGGCTACGTCCTCACTACGGGGGTGGGGACGTAGCTGAATTCGACGTACCGGAGCTGACTTACCCCGCTGTGAGGACGGCGGCAAATCGACCTCTGCGGCTCCCCTGTCGATGGTGCTTACTCCTACTTCCTCTGGTGGAGTACAAGCGTCGATTCGGGGATCGATTGTCGCGTCCCGACGAGACGCGGTAATTCAATCCCTGAGAGATCGATTTCTACCCGCCGATTCAGGTGGGTAGTGTAGACATAGGCTGGCCCAGCAAAGTCTCTCAGGCTAACGCCTGGTGTAGACAGCGCTAGGTCACTGGAAGAATTCTTCTGTCAACCTAGCTACTGCTTCTTGGGGATGTAGATTAACTACAGTGATGGGAGAACCCCTGTAGCTGCTGTGAGTAGCTATGTTGAAGTGCTGCTGCGGTGGACATACCCTAAGTCTCCTCCTGCTGTATACATGTGTCATGTTCTGTTTTGCTTGGGAACTAAAGAATTCATGTACATATGGTGAAAGAGAAACAGCCTGGGTGTGTGCGTCACTGGGAGACCACGAAAACAGGCTAAACAGCGCTGCTCACTGGGTAGCTGAAGAAGCAGCACCCTGTGTTGCCATCTTTTCTTTGTCATGGATAAGAACTGTGTACCATTAATGTTCCCTATAAGTAGGTAGTTTTATAAGAAACAGGTACTATTACGATCATAGGATTTGTAATTCCTTTGCCTGACTTTGTGAAACAGTATTAACTTCTCAGGCTACTGCCTAAAATAAAACATGTCATTGTTGATTTATAGTCTTTGGTCAAATGCTCACATTGAGTTTGATCCATCTGCTAGATTGTACAAAGTTGTGGAAAAGATTAATTGGGGCATGTAAGTTATATGTCAAGGTCTTTCCCGTCTAACTACCTGCCTAACTGTCAAATAGATAATTATGCTGATTAAAATTGCCAAAGAAAAAGAACACTAACCAGATGTATGATTAAATCAATTGTAGTGTTATAACAATTAAAAGCTTCAGTTGAGGTACTTCTTAAGACAAGGTTGAATTTATTACTTATGATAAGGAGGGGATGCAGCGATTACACTGCACATAACATTTTATAGGAATCAACTGATCTCTTTTGGAAATGTAACAATTATCCTGAAAAGTTTGTTTTCTATAAGTTTCTTCCAGTTTCTATCAAAACAGAAAGGTTTAACCAGAAGCATACCAGATTGCTTCCATATTGGTTCATACAGGTGTGACGCATCAATGCAAGTTGTCTCAGCATTGACCTTACACCTAAGGCTGAAGCTGTGGCAGAGACTTATACCCAACGGCATCATGTTAGCTACCTAAGTCAGATTTATTGACTGATTCAGTATTTATTAAGATTATAAAAAGGAACAAGAATAGGCCCAGTGTAGTCTAAATGAAACATCTTTAAGTAGCGCATATAAATTCCTTGGCTGATAGCTGAATATGAAACTTTGGAATTGCCCTGCTGGGTTCATCTAATCTGGTATCAGTGGCCACAACCAGATACTCCATAGGAAGGTATAAGAACCTTTCACTAGGCCAGTGTAGAGTAATCTGTTCCCCAAATAGTTCTCATTCTGGACTCTAACAGAGATTGGCTCAAGCCCTGAAGCACACGGTTTCATATTCTCTCCCAGTTAAATTTATATACTGCAATAGTCGTTTTTATGAGATACAGATTATTCTGTAGACCAGGGGTTCTCTACCTTTTTCTTTCTGAGGCCCTCCCAACATGCTATAAAAACACCACGGCCCACCTGTATCACTATTGTTTTTCTCCATATAAAAGCTATGACTGCATGGTGGGGCTTCAGCTTTCTGCCCTGGGCCCTAGTGAATCTAACGCCAGCCATGCTTGGCGGACCCCCTGAAACAAGCTCGCGGCCCTGCAGGGGGCCCCGGACCCCTGGTTGAGAACCACTGCTGTAGACTATAATGGCTCCAAATGAGCCTCTATGGTAATGGACTGAGTCATGGAATCCCAAGGTAATTTTAAACCCTTTCATCTTGGGAGTTTAATTTTAGCAGTTACAGGTTCTAGGGAAATAGATTGTACAAAAGCAGGAGTTGTGAGTTCAAGAGCAAGGAGTGAGTGTAACATGCAGTCGGTAAGGGCCAGATCCACACAGGTATTCCGGCATCTAAATCCACCATTGAGCTGCCCCTGACTTTCTCAAAACCACCACTCTGCTGCTACCTAACCTGGTAGGAACCTAAGTTTCTGCCGATAGGCAGCTTTGGAAATGCCTAAGTGCTGACATCACCCCACAACTAAGAATCTGCTCAGAGCCCTCGCTGAAGCAGGAAACTAGGCATTCTCCTGCCCATCTCAGCAGCGGGGCCCGATGCTCCCGGTGTGTTGTGAGCATCCTAAGACCTGATATTTGTCACAACAGCCAGCCAGGGATGAGCAGTCTGAGAATGGGTGTGTCCTGACCTAGCTGTTCGGGCACTCACCGGGGATGTGGGAAACCCAAGTTCAGATCGCTGTTCTGTCTGATTTGGAGCAAAAAGTTGTGTAGGAATCTTTCTGACTCATCATGGTTTCATAGATGCACTGAGACACATTGGTCAGGAAAAGTTTCTCTTCCATTAACCAGCCACCCAACACGCTTCCAAACTGAAAACCTAAGCCCCGATCCTGCAATGAGCTCCAAGTAGGAAGTCCTCTGCATCCACATGGAACCCCACTGGAATCAGTGGGTTCATCCACGTGTTCTTAGTATATTATGACTTTGAAATAACTGAGTGTAAATATCTGGCCAAAGACTATCAGTAATGTCTTTAGTGGATATTTAATTTCTGAAGAATATTCAAATTAAAAGCTATTGATCATGTATAAAGTAATTTAGCACATTCATTTGAAACTCAATGAGCTTTGATACACCAAGAATAAGTGTACATAATACTTTCCCCTAAACTACCTGTAATATTGGATACCATTCAGAAATGATACCCTCTCTTTTATACAAATGATCTACAACAGCACAAGCTGTCAAACACATTAAAGATGGGGAAAAAAGTCTAATCTGGTTCTTGCAATCATGTCTAGGTTTTCATCTTTGCACTATATCATCAAAACAGCTGTGTTAGCTATCTTGGCATGGAGAAACTAAGGGCTTGAAATTATCACGTATTTCAAATAGTCGACTACTTAAACAAAATAAACTTTGGCCATGTAGTAGCTGTAAGGTGCTCTTGGCACACCTGAAAAAAGACACACAACAATACATACCATAATGATTGCCAGTTGTTAATGGCGGAAGACAGTCAGCTGTCTTTGACAAAGATGACCTGAACTTTTCTAGAAGCAAAAGAAGCTGGTCACCTTTGTTGAGCTGTCAGATTAATAAAGAGGACTAAGAAGAATTAGGCAAGGAAAGGTCATCTCAGTTTCACGGAAGAATGCCAATTTTTGCCTCATCAGCCTGTTGACATTTAACTTCCATCATTGTAGACCGGATTAAAAATAACTAGTTTGTTTTAATGTATTGTCAGACATTGAAATAATCTGGTTGCATTTACTATTTTATTAGGAACTGAGTATTTCTCAAATGCTGCTATAAAAACTAATAGAATTCAGTTCTTATGATTGTCTATCCTGTAATATTATTAGAGCAAGTCACCATTCAGGGGTTATTTAACATAAAACTGTATTTCAATATGTCAGAGACTGTTGTAAAGTTACTTGCAAACTTCTGGATTCTGTATAAAGAATAAATAAAATAATGATGTAGGAATTTATAAATACATATATACACACACACACATGCTTACAGTGCATTTTGGGTCACATTCATTCCTGCTGTAGGGTTCCAACAGGAGTGAATTTTATCCACAATGTGGCGAGAGAAAATACAACTAGTAATTAGGCTGTAAGAGATGGAGTTACATAAGTGTCAAACTGGAATGAGGATGGTGAACTGGGCCCAGTAATAGCAGGTCACTAGGGAAAAATAGCTACAGGATTTTTAATAGCTTTGTTCAATAATCATTGGAAGATACAACTCAGCACAATACATCAATACAACCCAGGGTCCATTGTACTAGGCACTGTACAATCGTATAACAAAGAGATGGTCCCTGCTCTAAAGAGCTTACAAAACAGAGTGTACAATTGAAATTCAACTGTTGCTTCTGTTTTCCAGACCCTAAGTGCAGAGGCGTAGCGAGCGCCCTCCGTACCCTCCGACCGGAGGGGGCCCCGCAAGGAAGGGGGCCCCTAAAAGTGGCAAGATAAATACCGCATTCCAGTTTCTGCATTGTAAGGGGCCCCGCCCGGACATATGTTCGGAGGGGGCCACCGTTCGGAGGGGGCCACGTTCTTTGTTGCTACGGCCCTGCCTAAGTGATCTAAATACTGACTTAATTGTGTACATTAAATATCTTCTAAGTATTACTTACCTTATAGACTGGGTAACAGTTTTGAAAGTGCAAATACCATGCAATACAAAACAATATTTAGTCAGCTTTTAAAAACATGCGCAACTCTCCCATCTCTCTTCTCTCCAGTCCATCCAATACAGATGCCAACTCCTTTCCTTTCCCAACACTGGCCATTGCAATCCTTTATCAACAAACTTCTCTGCACCTTGAAGGCACTGCACAGCATCTCCAACCTACACCTCAACACTCATCTTTTTTCCTCTACCTAACCATGGGTATTTACCACACTGTCTCCTCTGTTTATTCCTGGCTGTGGCTTCTTCCATGCTACCGCATACACCTGAAGCAACCCCCTAACTAATACGTGAAAAATTACTTAAAATGACTAGCTGCTTGTGGGGTTTTGTACTGTACTGAACTGACTTCTTCTGTTCCAGATTGTGCCCATTAATGGTTAGTCCTCCAGGGAACCTACTACAAGACTGGCATGGTTTCCCTACTGAATAGTGCTTGTAGAACTTCATGAATAAGAAACAAAAAGAGTATATGATAAATACAGATGATGCCACCCTCAATGCCATGTTCATATTCTCCTATTACCATCTCCATAGTTTTTTCTTTGTCCCAGCCTCACCCCGAACCTTTCAAGAATACAATCAACATCTTGATTTGCCAAGCCACAGCCTATTCAACATTCAAATCCATCCTTACAACTAATTAGCTCCACGAGAAGTAAACATGCACACACCCAACATATAAATCAGAGTTAATCCTTCCATCTTCTCCTTCCATCATTTTTAGATCTTCAGTTCTCTGGAATAGTGACTGTCTGCAGTTTGTGTTTTGTACAGAATTGAGCACATTGTTATCACTTAAATAAGAAATAATAATGCTAATAATAGCATGTGCCATTGAAGTATCCATTACAGCCTATCTGCTAAATTCTATACTGGAACATTACGTTTAAAATGTTAATTTCTGCAAAGCAGATTGTTGTTGTTTCCCCTCAATGACCCACCAACATATTTTTATGATTTAACATTCTGCAGGGATTATGTAGGACTAAGAGAGTACTTCATTGTTTATACTCACGCAAGCCTCTGCCTCTCTCTGGAGATTACTAATGATTGTTAACTACAGTATTCCAATTTTAGTAATCCTTTGGTGTTACCAGCAAGGCAAGAAGTTACAACTGATAATCCATAACAACCCCCAAATCTTTTTCAGAGTCACTGCTTCCTAGGATAGAATCCCAAATCCTGTAAATTTTTACATCACAGTATTTTCTTAGTGTTAAAACTGGTGGTAAATAACACCATCAGCTGCTACTCATTATCCTTTCTATTGTCTTATCTGCTACCCTTCTGGGGGTATGAAGGTAGAATTATTGGTATTATAATTACTTTGCTGTCTCTCTACAATAACTACATGAAACCTTGACTGCTACAGGTAAACCTTGTTGCTAAAGTCTTATCCAGTTTGTAAATGGATGCTTTTTGTTTTGGTCATTTATGAATTTTAGGGTAATCCTGAAATATGATTCTGCTGAACAATACAGAATGCTACCTTTCTCCATCCACCACAAATCTGTTTTACTTAATATATTATGAGCAAGTAATTATCAATGAGTAATTTCTTCAGTCTACTGTAGGGAGTCATTAGGCCACTTATTCAAGGTTCATTCTGAAGTTTTGCATGTTCATTTTTTTGTGTCTTTGGAAGAGCTTGTCCCAGATTCACAGGATCAGTGCAATGGCCCCAGCTTTGGAATGGTCTCTAGGAGGTCTTGCTCTGCCTCCAGGATAAGCCAACTGGCTTCATCACCTCCTTAGACTTGACCTCTGGACATGCAGTGCTCCTGCTTCACACTTTGAGCTCTGTTCAGTAAGTCCAACTGAGACAGGCCCCAGTGGAGACTCGTACACTTTTTACCAATCAATGCACCTCTCCAAGCCTTTGCAGTGACGCTCTCAAAGTCTTCTCTTCTCCAGACTAAGCAAACCCAATTTTTTTCAATCTTCCCTGTTTTCTAGACCTTTAATCATTTTTGTTGCTCTTCTCTGGACTTTCTCCAATGTGGCACCCAGAACTGGACACAATATTCCAGTTGAGGCCTAATCAGCGTAGAGTAGAGTAGAAGAACTACTTCTGGTGTCTTGCTTACAACACTCCTGCTAATACATCCCAGAATCATGTTCACTTTTTTTTTTGTCAAAATGGTTGTCAAAAGTTGTCAAAATGGCAGGGTTTATTAGTCATCTGGAACACAGCATAGCAAGTCTTTAGGTTAGCACAGAAGACGGAAGGTTAAAACATTGTCCATTCTGGTTAGCTCAGAGCCCAGCTAAGCTGTAGTGAACCCCATTGTTCAAGCTCCGTGTTTCTGTCCATGTGACCTCCTTCATCAGACTCCCAGGTGAGCCCTGAATGCTTCCTGAAGCCCACACACACTTAACTCCCACCTCCCAGTCCTTTATTCTCCAGATCAGGAACTACTGCTCAGCTTCCTACAGAGCGGTAGAGCAATCTATGGTTGTTGGTTGCTAGGTATCAAAGTCCCAGTGATTGGATTTGCCATTGTCTTCATGGGTTCTTCATTGATATAGGATCAGCCTCAACCAATCCCTTTCCAGTGACCCACTTAGTCCTAGAGAGTTAGGCACCATTCACACCTGTGACTTAGCCTGTGCTGAGGTAACAGTGCAGCACATAAGGGAAACTGAGGCACATATAGACTTCAAAATTCCCACTTTGTCACAGAGCTTGATTGCATTTTATCCAAAGATGTAGAGTAAAAACTTCAGTGGCAATGTTCATACGTGCTTTCTAAGCAACTTTAATAAAAGCCAAAATTTTCCTTTCAGAGGCACTTGGAGGATCTCAGCTCTGGTATTATGCTTTCCCTACTTGTACAGAAATGCCACTGACATCAACTGGAGATTTACCCATGTATGGGGAGCAAAGTATATCAGAGTCAAAACCTGTCACGTATGTGTAAGAGGAGAATTTTGCCTACGGCATCTGGCATTATCACGGTAGGCTTAAGATAAAAGTTGTTTTTGTTTTGGGAGTGCAGCTGTGGGAATACCTGGCCTAGGGCTCAAATACTAGCAGGGACTTCCAATATCATCGTTCAATGGTGTAAAGTTTCAAACACAGAGACTCTGCACTTGTAAGATTTCTTTAGTGCAGACACAATTGAAACAGTCTCTAACTGTGTGTGAATTTTCTTCTGGGGGTGGGGGAGGGTATGAATTCAAGATGCAAAAGCTATAGGGTGTTCCTCCTCACATTACATTCTATGGAAGATTGACACCGGCACTATATGGGGAAGCATTATAAGCATCCCTTCTTAAAATTCTCGTATGCTGTGATGCCTACAGAAAGCTTGACAGCAGTTAAGCTTAAGCAGCTGGTGTGCTAAGACCACTGCCAATCATGCTGACCAGTGCTGTCTCACTCTTTACTTGTGCTCCCCCATCTGTCTGTTTTATACTTAGATTGTGAAGTCTTTGGGGCAGGGATCATATTTTTGTTCTGTATTTGTACAGAACCTAGTATAATGGCTGGAGCTCCTGAGCAATACTCCAGTACAAATTTCAGGGAAGTTTATAACACTTTCCACCAATTGCTGTTTATGGTTTTCATTATGCACACATACATGCGCTTAACTTGACACACACACATCCTCTCATTGACATCCATGGGATTACTCCCATTCTTAAAACTAAGCATGTATTAAGCTAAATATGAGTCAACAGTGTAATACTGTTGCAAAAAAAAAAAAGTGAACATCATTCTGGGATGTATTAGCAGGAGTGTTGTAAGCAAGACACCAGAAGTAATTCTTCCGCTCGACTCTACGCTGATAAGGCTTCAACTGGAGTATTGTGTCCAGTTCTGGGTGCCACATTGGAGAAAGTCCAGAGAAGAGCAACAAAAATGATTAAAAGTCTAGAAAACAGGGAAGATTGAAAAAATTTGGGTTTGCTTAGTCTGGAGAAGAGAAGACTCAGAGGGGACATAACAGTTTTCAAGTACATAAAAGGTCATTATAAGGAGGAGGGAGAATTTTTTTTCTCTATATCCTCTGAGGATAGCACAAGAAGAAATGGGCTCAAATTGCAGCAAGAGTGATTTAGGTTGGACATTCGGAAAAACTTCCTAACTGTCAGGGTAGCTAAGCACTGGAATAAATTGCCTAGGCAGGTTGTGGAATCTCCATCACTGGAGATTTTTAACAGCTGGTTAGACAAACACCTGTCAGGGATGGTCTAGATAATACTTAGTCCTGCCGTGAGTGCATGGGACTGAACTGGATGACCTCTTGAGGTCCCTTCCAGTCCTATGATTCTATGTAGAAATGTTTGCAGGTTCAGGGCCTAAATTTGTAGTAGTGACACTCACATGATTTTGTTCACTGCTCTTCTTCTCAGGGCTGGCTCCAGGGTTTTTGCCGCCCCAAGCGGCGCAAAAAAAAAAAAATGCCGCGATCGCAATCTGCAGCGGCAATTCGGCGGGAGGTCCTTCGCTCCGAGCTGGAGTGAGGGACCATCCGCCGAATTGCCACCGAATAGCTGGACGTGCTGCCCCTCTCCGGAGTGGCCGCCCCAAGCACCTGCTTGGCAAGCTGGTGCCTGGAGCCGGCCCTGCTTCTTATGTAACATCTCCATTACTGGAGGTTCGCAAGCATGGTAGCCCATTCTGTACAGTCCTTGTCTAATCTCTCTGGATGAATAGTCCTTTTGCTCCCTCCAGGATAACACATTCTCCATCTAAGAGCTTCTTTTTGTCATTTTCTTCTGCCATCAACTTTCATTTCCAGCTCCCGTAAATGTGCATTGCCTGCTGAACGTCTTAAAATGTGCCCTGCAAATCTCATTAATCTATTCATAAGATCTGTAATGCTAGCTGAGTTCCAGTAACCTCCAATACTCTTTCATTGGTTACACAGTCTATCCATGATATTTTCAGAGATCTCCTTTATTATAATTCAAAGGATTGTAGTTTCTTTGTTATCTATTGTTTGAATGTCCATGCTTTACAGCCATGACTTAACAAGGACCAAATGTAAGTTTTTAAGAATCAGAATTTAGCTTTTAGATTTATGTCCCTTTTTAATCAGATGTTTTCTTCATCCTGAATGGCTCTTACAATCTTGCTATTCTGGTGCTGACTTCAGTATCTGATCTTCCATCTTCTGAAACAATGTTTGCTAAGTAGCAATAAGTTCTCACTTGCTGTACAGCTGTGGTGTTCACTGGAATCTTGCATGTTTTCCGAGGACCCTAGCATTCCACTCTAGTTTTTGTGCTGTCTAGAGATGAATGGACCATATTCTTGCCATACTTATATATAACCTCCACTGACTTTATCAGACCTTCTTCTGAATCAGCCAACAGCAGTGTGTCATATTCATAGAGAATGTTATTCACCCATTTTCCATTCATCTTAATATCGTCTTCTGTTTCTTGAATTAAATTAATTGAACAATTACTATAAATGTTGATTAAATTCAGTGAAACTATACAACCTTGTCTCACTCCTCTGTTGATCTCTTTTAGATTTTCATGTTCATCTCCCATTATAATTTTCTTCTGATTCCAGTATAATTGTTTTACTACTCAAGTTCATATTTATCAGTCCTCACAGAGCTTAATATATTGAGCAATTTGTAGTGGTAGAGTCTGTCAAATGCTTTTTGGAAATCACTGAAACCAAATATATTGTTTTCCTCATTTCAATTGATCTTTCTAATATGAGCTTCAAATTCATAATGGCGTTCATTGTGCCCTTTCCATATTTGAAGCTGTATTGTTCATTTATTTCCTTATCAGTCAATCTTTTTTTGTATTCCATCTCAAAAAACTTGAAAAAGTATCTTAGAGGCATATGGTATTAGCCTGATCTGTAGTCTTTACAATCTATCAGGGCTTTGGAGTGGAGCCCGGAGCTGGAGCACGGAACAGCTCCGGAGCAGTGGAGCTGCAGGTTTTTGCCTGGAGCTGGAGCGGAGCCGGAGCCCAGCTCCAAAGCCCTGCAATCTATAGCATTGTTCTTTTTGGGAGATTTGGATACACAGTGAGGTTATAAAATCTGGCAATTCACCTGTCTCAGACATTCTTCATTACTGCTGATGGGGTTTTTGAGCCTTCATCCCTTATGCTTTTTAACAATTCAGCCATCACAACCTTGTTCTTTTCCATTCAGAAGTCTTTTTATTGCAGCCATACTTTTTTCATCTGTCATTGGAGGGCTTACTTCATTGATTTCTAGTTGAGGATTTTCAGGACTATCACCACCACATAATTCCTTGATATCTTGCCACCAACTCTTGTTCTTTAGGGTCCATCAAATATTGTCATTTTGATCCTTTAATCCCATGCTCTGGATGTCCCTAAGCCTCTGACCACCAAAAGATGACGGGATAGATCACTTGATAAATGCCCTGTTCTGTTTATTCCCTCTGAAGCATCTGGCATTGGCCACTGTTGGAAGATAGGATACTGGGCTAGATGGACCATTGGTTTGACCCCAATATGGTCATACTTGCATTCTATTGAGATCTGCCTGAGCAGCGGCGGGTGGGCAGCCCCAGAGGAGGCTGGTGCCGCTGGCCTCAGCAACCCCAACAGCTGGTGCTGCTGTCCCCAGGGCTCCCGCTGCGAGCAGCAGCACCCCGGGGCCCCACCAGATCCGGGGCCCCCCAGTTAAGATGTAATCAGGGGTATTTATAGTACAAGTCATGGAAAGATCCTGGGCTATGAATTTTTATTTATTGCCTGTGACCTGTCCATGACTTTTAATAAAAATACCCATGACTAAATTGTAGCCTTAATCATATTTCTTCTGCAATTAATGGCTCTTATCTTTTGATACATATCATTTTGGTCTCTTTATCCAATTGTTCAGTTTGTTTGCATTTCTCATTCAGACTTTGCTAATGTAAATTTTTAAATCAAGATCGGACATTTTTCTAAAAGATCTGCTCCAGGAATTATTTTGGGGAAGTTCTATGGCCTGTGCTATACAGAAGGACCAACTAGATGATCACAAATTATCCTTCAGGCCTTAGAATCTATGAATGAGTTCAGACACTCCACAGCTACTTGTAACTACACACTGTGTGGTTTTAAAATATAATTCAGTCCCCATGTCTCTGTAAACAGCTTAACACCTTCTTCCAAGCATTTCAATTAGGGGAGAGAACTTGTTTTGCCTAATTTCAAACCCACTCAGATATTGTGGGTTTCAAAGTTCAGCTCAGGCTACAATATTATTAGGTTCGTGTTTCATTTGGAGACTGTGGTAAAGGGGCAGAGAGGAAAAATCCAATGAAAATATAAAGTGAACAAGGGAGCATGCAGTTTTTCTCTCTGGAGGAAAAAAAAAGGGATTGTGGGGAATAAAGGAGCAGGGCTGGAAGCGAGTGAAATTTATATGAAAAAAGATACTGTCTACTATACAGGCCAGTCACATGTGCTGGCCTAACTTGTGTATGGGGAGTGGAATTATTGTACCCTAAGTATATAGTATGGCTTTCCATTTAGTTAGAAACATAAGAAGATGAATCACCCTGGGAAGAATAAAAAGTTTAAATTGCAGGGGGAGAAAAGAGTTTGTTTTAGGTCTTTTATTAGCTCTGAGAACTCTGCGAATCCCAGAACGTCATCTAAGATATTTCACACCCTCCACTCGGGTTTTCCCATCTTACCTAAAATCCTTCAGCTGTAACAAACCATCTTTACTCATCCTAAGCAGTATTTCCATTGAAGCATCATTCAACCCACTTCATACACGATTAAAATCCCTCCCCTGTGTATTCAGTAGCGTGTATCCTTTCAGTGTTCAACCTTTTGCTTTTTCGAAGTATCTTTAGCCATAGTTTGTAGCTCGTCACTGGTAGGATATAGTTCAGCTAAATGCAGGGGGCAGGCTGGGAATGGCAGTGGACAGTGGAGGCAGGAAAACTTCCCTTTCCCAGTCTCTGCTTTAATCTGAACACCTGCATCCTTTGCACTGCTCTGTGGTAGTCCAGATTCACTGCAAAAAGGGAACATGGAAGCTCTTGAAACAAGGGTTGGAAAACACATGTTCGTGCACTCAACTCTTCTCTCCAAGCAATTCCATCCTCTGGGCTTAAATACGTCATGTCTTCTGTGTCTGTTTTGTAAGCGGTAAGCTTTTTGAGGCAGGGGCAGTCACCAGTTTGTGTCAATACATGTTGCCCATGCACCACTGCCACCATCAGTGGGGGAAGAGAAGGAGAAGTGAGTACTACCTGTAGATTATGATTTCTGTACTCAGAGCTGATGCTGATTTGGAATCTTGGGCACCGAGTGTATATCAACCAACCTTGTCAGCACCTATGGTGAGGTTTTGCGTTCAGTGAATTTGGAGAAATTTCATTGACTTGTAATAGAGCAGAACCCAGCTCCCTATATATTAACCCTGAGTCTAGGAGCCAACACAGGCAATGAGTGCTGCTCCTGGCTGCCAGAGTGATTAATCCCCTACTTTCTTTAAACTGCAGCGGTTGAGATCACTGCTAGTTTTTGTCCAGGCTTCTTTATCAGACAGGTCCTTTTTCTAGCACCTGGACCTAGCAATAGGTTTCATGAATCAACACTCAAGAGCTATGTTAGAGCCATTAGCCATACAAGCACTTACAACTGAAAATGCGACACACTGTAAGCAGAGTTCTTGTCCCCCTGTTCCCTCAATTTTAAAGTAACCCTCTAGCCCAGTTTCCTTGGCAGTTTGTACAGATGGCAACTGGGGAGGCAATATAAATATATTTTATTTGTTGATTGGAAATCAGTGTTTTACAGAGGCTAGCTTGAACAACTGCCTAGAACTGGCCCTGTCTCACCCTGGAAACCTAACAGTGCTCTACTCTAAAGTGGCCAGTAGGTGTCAAAGTAATCTCCCATTTGAACATTACAGTATGTGACTTATGGGAACCTGGTGATCTTTTGTCTCATGCATAACCTGCAAGGAGTCTTGTATCAGAGAATACCTTGTTTCCCTCTTCCCAAGAACAAAACCCATGCTAATACAGCCTGTCAAGCTTGGGCTTGGCAGCAAGAGACCATATTCGAGTTATTGTCCCACTTCTGATGTTGATTTTCATGTTATATATTATGAAACCAGTAGCGACCATAAGTGAACCCAGACCCAGAGACTCTGCAGAAAGCCTGTGCTATACTTGTAAAAGTTTTCATTGACAGCAGAATTTTTTTAACTAATCTATTTCTTTCTCTTGCACTTGCTTCCCTAGATTTTAGCTCAACCCTTTGTTCTGTTGATCTCTGTTGCTGCTTTCTTTGTCCCTCCTCTTGTCCCTCCCTCCACCACACACTTGACCTAACCAAGCTCTCCTGCACCGCTTTCATGGACTTCAGTGGCCTTTGGATCAAGCCTCAAAAGACATTTCTGCCTCAGAGGCACACAGCTGTAATCTGTTGGCTTCAAGGGTCAGTCGCTGGCCTTTTGGCTTTAACTGCTTAGCACAGATCCCTTCCATTGAGTCTCAGACTGCACGTTTGTATATCTCTTTAGGGAGCTGCATGGATAAGTAGTTAGGACAAAAGGCGGAGATCCACAGTAGGAAGACTATTCTCTAATGCTTTTTTTCTGCTGTTGACTCCTTGTGAGACCTCGGGTAACTCTCCCTGTACCTTGGATAATCCAGTCTGAAAACAGAAAACCAATTATTGCATCTGAGCTGCCTTTTCACAGCTCAATAAGTCACAAGTTAACACTGTCTAATACCGTTCAACTTTCACAGCCTGGACTGCAATGCACAACTTTGGGTACATAGTTCTCAGATCCCCATATAACTGCTGTGGATTTATATGTAGATTTTCTGCTATGCCAGCAGGTATGCTTTGGTATTGGGAAAAGAAAATATTATCTGGATCCATACATCTAGCTCTTATAATCCAGCCTTTTCACTTCAATTGATAAAGTGCAATGTTGGTAGGGAAGAAGAAAAAATGAATGAAGAATATACCTATTATTCTGGGAATGGAGTTTTGCTTTGTTTGCTGCATGCAATTTTGTAGATTGAGGATCTGATTTTTGTAAAGTGCTATGGACCTGCACCTGTTATCAATTACAGCTCCTCTTGGGCTTGGTCAGTTACAGAATGTGCATCTCCCTTTGGCTTCAATGGGAATTCCATGCACAGAACTGCTTGGTGGCTCAGGCTTCTGCAAATCACCCACAAGAGCCATCATCATGGGGTTGACTGGGTTACCCTGAGTATTAGAGGATGGAGTCATGCTCCCCCTTTCCCTACTTCCTGTTTTGTTAGGGGGAGGTGTCCCTCATGCCCTGTTTGATGTAGGGAGTTGAACAAAGCAGCAAGTTCCCAGCTTGCAGTCCTGTGAGTAAAGTGTTGTTTTTGTTGTAGTGAGGAGTTGCTTTATATTGCAAACATATATGGAGCTGCAGAGCTGGTTTCTGTCGTTCTTCTGTCCTTATACATCAAAGCGACTCTCCCTCGTACCTTGGGAGTATATTGATTACTCTGTAGGTCCTCTGGATCCAGGAGAGGCAGCAGGTGCCATCTTGGATTATGAGTGTGTTGGCGAGTTCTGTATTATATATCTTTACACAGCATCACATGGTGGTAGGAATGCAGGATTATCGCTGCCCCTTGGGATGAATGGATAAATTGCCAAATTCTATTTTGTAGTTTGACTTGCTCTAACTCTTGGCTTGTGGGTTTCTGGGCGATTGGGGTGTTGATGGCCCCTCAGTACTTCCTGCTCAAAGGAGGCTGAAGTGACAAATTTGTCTTTACTGGTTACAAAATAAAATAAAAATAAGTGTGTGTGTGGAAAGTGAGGCGAGGTGTCTAAGAGAGGCAAAAGGGAGGTGTACAAGGAGTTATAAAGCAGGTCTCTAGCCCTAAGCACAGTGTTCAGGCTGGAGTTCGGCTTAAATTAAAGCTCTCTAATCAACCGAATCTCTAGACGGATTAATAATCTGATTTGGTGATAGCTAAACATTTGTTACCGGAGTTTTGTAGGACAAATGTAAAATGGGGTTTTAAATTAAAGTACTATGCTTTGATATGTCATGGACTCCTCACTGCTCTCTGCCCTCACAGATTTGGAACGAGTCTCTGCTCCATAATGCCAGCCTACCAGCAACGATAAAAGCAAGTGTTGTCCTAGTTCCCTGGTATTAACTGTCAGTAATAACACTGGCTTTCAGTATCCATTGGCTTCATTGTAAGCTGAACGTTTTGTGAAGTCAGTAGAAAACGTTCAACCACACACTAAAGTAAATGGGCTTCTCTTATGAAGTAATTAATTGGGTCTTATAAGAAGCAGATGCCATTTTCAAACCCACAGGAAATGTGTGTGGGTGGGTTACATAGTGGAACTCATTCATTTGTGAAAGGAAACTTCTCCTCGTAGTGTCCACTGCTTCTTTTAACCCATTTCTATCCTCTAGACGCCTTCTTTTTCCTCACTAAGATTGCTATATGATTCTTTTCTTATAAAGGGTGCAAACCACCAGCCATGAGCATGCTCCATTAAGTCCTTGTGTTAAAGAACAAAAACATACAAAAGATTTTACATTTATAGAGCAGCTTTCATCCAGGAGGATCACAACGGGCTGTACGTACTTCACCCTGCACATTCAAGCACAAGAAGCCCATCACTCAAGTGCAGCGATCAACGGGGAGAAACAAAGTAACTCCTCACACTGCACAGAGCAATCCTAGGTAACTGGTCAGGAAAGGAAGTGAAGCAAAAAAACATAATTATCCAAGTTTAGAATTTGGCCAGAAAATGGGTTAATGTGGAATGGGATTTTGAAGGGCCACTAATGGTCAGAACTTCCCTTCATGGCTCGTGTGAACGATGGTACCTCCAGCAGCACCAATCCCTAAAATGCCGTCTTGGGTATTTGTTCAGTACTACTCCAGCAAAGTTTTTACCTCCACAAGAGAAGTGCCAGAGACTCCATCCAGGTGCACTAGGGACTTTGCTAATACTATTGATTTTACATGGAAGATGCTCAGATACTAGGGTGACACCTAGAACTATACAACCCTAAAAAAGAGAGTGCTGACTGAAGTCAGAAGAGTACCTGCTAGTTATTAAAAAATGTCACTGCCTGGGTTGTTTCTTTTCTTGCTCTCCATCCATGTATTGACCCAACTTAATGCTGTTTAGCTTAGCTCTTCTATTTATCCCTTGGAATGCCTATAGTGGCAGCGTTCCCCTCGTTTCCTCCCTCCTCCAAAGATCTCAGGAGTCAGGATCAGTGCAGAGTGGCATAGCCCTTCTAGAGGAGGAGAATACCATTGCTGGATTTTTTTTTTTCTGGTGAAAAGCTGAGCTCCACTCGAGTCCCTTCATGTTGCTCATATGGCAAAAAAGCTTGGAAGGTAGCCATATCTTCTCTGCTGGGAATATTTATAGCTTGGGGGAGTGTCCTGCTGGAGTAGAATTGGTGTAGCCAGCTCCTCCTCTTCCCCACAGCCCCTGCCGAAAGGGGGCCTGCCAAAGGCGATTCTGTGAGGGGAGAGGGCAGACACTTTGGAAGGGAATTAAACTAAACTGAATTAAGGTCACTAATTCTGAATAAGAATGTCTACACAGGGATTCAATGGGGTTTAACTAATCCACTTTAAATTCACACCTTTGTTAATTTGGATTAAAAATCCTGAGTGTGCCTGTGTAGATAAATCCTAAAACATACATTATTTTTGTGATTTCATAGATAAGTATGTTCTGGACCTCTTCAACTCACTACATTAATGATAAATCTGCATAACTCAAAAATTATTCTTGTTTCTTTGTATTCTGCAAGTGCTTAAAGCCCACAACCGGGGTTGGGGCCCTATTGTGCTAGGTGCTATACATATAGAGAATAGAGGATATCCCCTGCCCTGAGTAGCTTACAACTTAAAAGACAAGACAGGCAAGCAAATAGGTTCAAGCAACAAAAAAGTTACCTGCCAAAATTGCCACTGTTAATAGTAATTAGTTCAGAGCTAGTCCGCATTCTCAAATCAACATTCTTTTTCATAATCACAAATAGTAATTCAACATTTTAAAGTTCATGGTTGACTTGGAAGGCTGCTATGTACTAGGTTTAAATTGACAGTATCCAAACACAGTCTTTGTAGGATTTTATTAAACAGTTTTAGTTTAACAAAGTTTATCCCTAGACAGACAATATTTGTCTTGTGTTATAAATGGTTATTTGCCACTTATCTCATTTTGGTAAGACCTTGGCATCTCTTAATTAGTTTTTTAACCTTGCTTGTGGTGGTCTTTTTACTTGTGTTTTAATCATGACCCCAGTCAAGTGGTGATGAATAAGGAGTAGATAACAATGACAAATGAATCGGAGCGTCATGTCAATGAGGGCCTTGATCCAGCTCCCACTAAAGTTGGTGAAGACTCCTATTGGCCTCAGTGGGCGCTGGAGTGAATCATAGCAGAGCAGGAGAACAAAGACAAAATGATTAGATATCAGTAGCTAACTCGTGCTTTTTCAGTTTCTTTCTGGGTAAGGAATGGTGTCCCTAGCCTCTGTTTGTCAGAGGGTGGAGATGGATGGCAGGAGAGAGATCACTTGATCATTACCTGTTAGGTTCACTCCCTCTGGGATACCTGGCATTGGCCACTGTTGGTAGACAGGATACTGGGCTAGATGGACCTTTGGTCTGACCCAGTACGGCCGTTCTTACGTTCTTCTTATGTTTATATTATTGATCATAGCCAAGGGATAGTGTGTGACGAGCATGGTAGCGCAATGAGAAGAAAAAACTTCCAACGGTTATGACAGAGGTAATAAAATTACACATGGACATGATATTCTGCAATAGGGTGCATCTAGGAAAGAATAAGAGAAAAATAAAAGTTTTTTCTAGAGGCTCTTGATAATCAATATCTAGATATGTATAAAAAAAGTTGTGTTTAAGAGTGTTGTACTATTCTGTATAATGTTCCTTTGTTTACTCAGCACTAGTTTTCATTTTCACTTTGATACTGCTGTTGGGAAGTGCCTCTTCCCAATCACAATACACCTTATATTCTACAAAGAAAAAAAAGAATAATAGAATAAAGTGGTTTTTTTCTCTCTCAGTATATCCATTTTCAAAGTTAAGGTATTGAACCAATTATTGCTGTGTCACAGGGAATTATGTATTGCTCACCCGGACCCCTGTATGACCCGACCCCGCCGGCTGGCCCAACACTGGCAGAGCTTCTGCTGGCAACTGAGGCCCCCGCCGATCACCTTACCTCACCGGACCAGCAGGTACCCTTGGAGGGGGAGAGTGGAAGTGGCCCGGGGTGATAGACTCCTGTCTGGCTGCAATGCTGGCAGAGGGTGAGTCAGCGTGTTGCAGCTTGGATCCCTGCTGTCGCGGTGGCAGACTCCTCCGCCACCCTTAGGTCCCTGGGCTGGGACACAGGGAAGTGGGAGGGCCTGCGTCCCTCCTGCCACGTAAGCAGTGGGTGGCAGTCTCCCCATCCCTCAGGCTATCTCAAGAAAAGCCTGAGTTAACTGACTTTGCAGCCCCACCTGAGTACAGGTTGGATCTGAGTGACTTTGTTTCCCACCCTGCTCTGAACCAGAGCCTGGGCTCATTAACTGCTTGCAGCCACCTGAGTACCGGTTGGAGCTGAGAGACTTTGTTACTGCCCCACTCTGAACCAGAGCCTGGGCTGATTGACTATTTGCAGCTCCACCTGAGTGAAGGCTTGAGGAGGTACTAGGGCTGCAGGGAGGCAGCCAGGGCAAGAAAAGGCAACAGGTCCAACCCCCTTGCCAGTCATGAGTGGCCATTTCAGACAGCAGTTTGCCCCTGAGAGAGGGGGCTAGATGACGACCAGCAGTAGCCACTGAGGCAAGGTGGGTAGAGGGGGTTGGGGTTCCCCTGGGAGGGGAGACCCAGTGTGTAGGGACACTGCTGTGGGGCAGCACCCCAAGGTAAGGGGCACCGTGGTCCGTGAGGGGCATGGGGCCTGAACTGGTGCAGATAAAGGGACTTCAGAGAGGCAGGTAAGGGCAGGGGAGAAACCAGCCAGAGGAGAGCGCTCCTGAGCTGGATGAGCTAATTCCCGGACTGACCAGCAGGAGGCGCCACGGTGGTGAGTGCCCCATGTGGCTACAGGATGCCACCGAGATATTCAAATTTGATTTGAATGTCATTAGAAAAAACACAAAATGTACAGCCCACCAGCAGAAGTTGGTCCAATGAAAGATATTTCCTCACCTACTTTCTCTCTCATATCCTGGGACCAACATGGTTACAACAACACTGCAGACATCTATGGAAGATATCAAATTTTGCCATTTCAAATGGAAACTTCATAACATGAAGGAGGCTAGACATCTCCTTCCTGAGCAAATGCAAGAAACAAAACAGATGGACTTACCATCCATAACCCTCTGATCCCTATATACAATTCCAAATGTGCTGTAAAGCTCCGCAGAAGAGAATTGAGGAACCATCTCCTGCACCCACCTGGAAGGGACTACTTCAGACAAGAAATTATCACATGCTCCCACCCACTGGAAGGAAAAAAAATGAGGAAATCTACATGAGGAAACAGAAATTAAAAGGTACAGTGACTAGAGTGAAAACCCTGCAAGCGGCATGGACACTTTTCAAAGACACCATAATAGAGGCCCAACTTAAATGTATACCCCAAATTAAAAAACACAGTAAAAGAACTAAAAGAGCCACCATGGCTTAACAACCATGTAAAAGAAGCAGTGTGAGATACTGGGTCAGACCAAAAGTCCATCTAGCTCAGTATCCTGTCTTCCGACAGTGACCAATGCCAGGTGCTCCAGAGGGAATGAACAGGTAATCATCAAGTAATCCATTCCCTGTCGCTCATTCCTAGCTTCTGGCAAACAGAGGCTAGGGACACTGTCACTGCCCATCCTGGCTAATAGCCATTGATGGACCTATTCTCCGTGAATTTATCTAGTTCTTTTTTGAACCCAGTTATAGTCCTAGCCTTCACAACATTCTCTGGCAGAGTTCCATAGGTTGACTGTGCATTGTGTGAAGAAATACTTCCTTTTGTTTGTTTTAAACCCACTGCCTATTAATTGCATTTGGTGACCCCTAGTTCTTGTGTTTGAGAAGGAGTAAATAACACTTCCTTATTTACTTTTTACATACCAGTCATGATTTTATAGACCTCTATCATATCCCCCTTTAGTTGTCTCTTTTTCAAGCTGAAAAGTCCCAGTTTTATTAATCTCTCCTCATATGAAATCCGTTCCATACCCCTAATAATTTTTGTTGCCCTTTTATGAACCTTTTCCAATTCCAATATATCCTTTTTGAGATGGGGTGACCACATCTGCATGCAGTATTCAAGATGAGAGCATACCATGGATTTATATAGAAGCAATATGATATTTTCTGTCTTATTATCTATCCCTTTCTTAATGATTCCCAACATTCTGTTTGCTTTTTTGACTGTCACTGCACATTGAGTGGATGTTTTCAGAGAATTATCCACAATGACTCCAAGATCACTTTCTTGAGTGGTAACAGCTAATTTAGACACCATCATTTTATATGTATAGTTGGGATTATGTTTTACAATGTGCATTACTTTGCATTTATCAACATTGAATTTCATCTGTCATTTTGTTGCCCAGTCACCCAGTTTTGAGAGATCCTTTAGTAGCTCTTCGCAGTCTGCCTGGGATTTAACTATCTTGAGTAGTTTTGTATCATCTTCAAATTTTGCCACCTCACTGTTTACCCCTTTTCCCAAATAATTTATGAATATGTTGAATAGGACTGGTCCCAGTAGATACCCCTGGGGGGCACCACTATTTATCTTTCTCCATTCTGAAAACTGCCCATTTATTCCTACCCTTTGTTTCCTACCTTTTAAACAGTTCTCAACAAACTTTATATCTGCCACAATCTCTCTACCACCAAGAGGATAGCTATACAGTCTCTGAAATCCAACTTCCAGATAATGATCAAACCAGCAGACAAAAGGGGGTGCTATTGTAGTCCTTGATCACAAAGACTACATCGAGTGAGGCTAACAGACAACTCTCAGACACCACTTATTATAAAGTCCTCAAAAAGGCCCCACACCACAATTCACACCAGAATTTAAAGATGCCATCAAATCTTTCCCCAAACAACTTCATCGGGGCCACCCAGAGGATTCAGGGGCCTGAGGCAAAGTAGGGGAGCAGACATAAAAAAAGGTGCCACCCGCTGTGGCGCTTGTACTCACCGGGTGGCGCTCCGAGTCTTCGGCGGTGGGTTCTTCACTGGTTCCGGGTCTTCCACGGCACTGAAGGACCCCCCGCCGCCGAAGTCCCAAAGCGAGGTGAAGGACCCCCCGCCTCCGAAGTGCTGCCGAAGACCCGGAGCGCCGCCGGGTGAGTAAAAATTAAAAAGGCGCCTCTAGCCAGGAAAGGGATTCTCGACCAGGGCTTGCGGGGCCCCTGCGGAGCCTGGGGCCTGGGGCAAATTGCCCCACTTGCCACCCCCTCTGGGCGGCCCTGAACTTCATCCTCCACAAACCCACTCTAGGGACCTTCTACATGGTTCCCAAGATACACACACAAGGGAACCCCGGCAGACCCATCCTATCTGGCCGTGGAATGCTTACTGAAGGAATATCAGGACTCATAGAAACCGCTCACCAAACAAAATGCCAGTTTCCTCCAACAGTAAATCAAAGGAGTGGCAGGAGAATCACGAAAGGATGAAGGCATGAAAGCCAAAGGAAGGCAAGATTTCAAAAGGAGCATGGTTGATGATGCCAACAGTTTGAGCAGCATGAAGATGGAGTAAAGACCCTTAG
The DNA here is from genome assembly GCF_002925995.2 of Terrapene triunguis. NCBI lineage: Eukaryota > Metazoa > Chordata > Testudines > Emydidae > Terrapene > Terrapene triunguis. The sequence continues at coordinate 76,712,699 of NW_020664417.1, forward strand.
GTTTGGATAGGAAAAGATGATTTGAGACTTTGATGAAACAGTTTCAGGGAAGAAGCCGGATTGGAGAAAGAGTCAGGTTTGAAACTAAAGGAGAGGAATTCAATACAGTGGTTGTATATGGCATGTTAATTGAGTTTGGAGCTGAAGTGAGAGAGTGGGCAGTAGGTTGAAGGGGCTGAGGTTTTTTCCATGTGGGAGATGAAAGCTTGTATGTCTTGAGATGGGAAGGAACCTGATGAGAGTTAGAGGTTAAGAGGGAGGGAGAGAAGGGAGCGTGAGCGAAGTCAGGATGCAGGAAGGGGTGGGGTCATTGTGTGATGTGGAGGCGTTAGTGGTGGAGAACAGGCAAGAAGTCTCTGTGTCTGTGACAGGGAGAAGGAGGAATAAAGATAATATTAATAGCCTTTGCTTTAGGGTAAGCCAGTCCTTGAATGTGCACTCATTTCTCTAATGGGTTTCCTTTATGACTTTGTTGATGGCCTTCTGACTCTTCCCAGTGTCACAGCCAGAAGAATGAATGGTCTGTAGGCCATTCTCTGGCACACACACAATACAGACTGTTTCAATGCTGCGTCCAGGACTAATGTTAAGCAAAACTTCTGCTTTTTATTTTCAAGGACTCAAGCCTTCAAGGCTTTGGATGGGTCGCCAAAAACAATTAATCAGGAACGCTTTACAACTCAGCAATACAAAACCTGTTAGGATGCAGATCATCCAAAGCTGGGGTTTGGGGAGGAAATATGTAAAGCACTGGTTGACCTCAACATGATTAATGATTTTTAACACAGTGAACTCTGTCTTCAATGGGAATTTTTACACTGACTTGCTCATGCTTGTTTGTTTTTTGTTTCTGAGGGAGGGGGGAGATGTTAATTATTCTGTAAAACCTATTTTGATACCATAGTTAATGACAGTTCATGTACTATGGAGAAATATTTATGTTCAGGCACAATTGCCGCCGCCAGAACCTACTGCTCTTCAGTGGTATATTCCTCACAAAAAGCTGCCTCTGACAACTGCAGCCCTAGTGTGTCTGTCAATCATGTCTTTCCCAAAAGGATCGTTTAGTGGATGGGAAACTTGTAAGGAGAAGTGCAAAGAATATGAGGCCATGTCTACAGCTAGGAAAGCAACCCCCACCCCTAACCTTGGGTTCATAGATTTTAAGGCCAGCCGGGACCTATTATGATCATCTAGTTTGGCCTCCTGTGTAATACAGATTCCTGCATCAAGCCTGTAACTTCTGGTTGAGCAGGAGCATATCTAGCATCCTCCAAATTCCATCCTGGTTGGTGGCGCCTCCACGCCTGCAGAAGTTTAAATGTTGTTAATTCAAGTTGAATTTAATTTGCATTACGTAAAAATAGAATGGGGTCAAGTTCATCCTTAGCATAACCACATCAATGTAAATGAAGTTAGAGCAATTAATTTGGCCCATTTATTATTAGCACTTCTATTATAATGGTAATGCTTTGCAGTGGTATATAACCTTCCATTAATAAATTTCACAGTTCTTTTTAAAACCTTGATAAATCAAGCCTCCATCATGCCCCCCCCCCCCAATGTAGGTATTGTCACTTTACTGATGGAGAAAGTGAGGCACAGAGAAGTGACTTGTGCAAGCTTCTACCACAAGATCATGGCAGTGTTAGGATTACTACCCCAACCAGCTGACTCCCAATCGTCTGCTTTAAGCACTCGGACACTCTTTTAAATATCAGTCAGGATCTAGAAGGGAATGATAATAGCCAGAAACATTTATATGCCCTCAGTTGGTTAGGGCTAGAAGACGAATAGAAAAAAACAGAAATCACATTAGACCTACAGCAGACTGTTTTCCCTAGCAGCAAGATGAAGCATATGAAAGCTCCTGAGCTTTAGCACGTGCCTTCTGCCATTCTCTCAGTAGGATTGCCCTGCATTGCATGCGTGAGTGCAACCTTCAGGCTAAAGTCTAAAGAAAACATGGAAAATGTACATGGGCACAGGGGAAATGGTAAGAAACTTAAACTTCTGCAGCGTGGGAGCTAATGGAGGTGCTGAAATGAAAGGTCACAGTCAGGATGAGATCACTGCCGAGTGGGATGTTTCTTGGGAGGGTAAGAAGAGCCTGACTGGTGCCTGCACTGAGAAGATGGAGAGGGAGAGAATAGAATGCAGGGGCGTTGGATTGAGCCTCCTTTCAGAACCGTTAACAGTTTGAAAAGCCAAGTCCTCACCCTGCTGCAGTTTTGGAGCATGGCTCAAGCTTCATGGTGTGGCAATGGGAGGCTCTGTTGCCCCAGCTGTGATGCCCTCCCCTTCAAAAATGGCCATTGAGGTGCTTTGTGAGTTCACTGCCCTACCCTAAAATCTCACTTAAGAGGGGTCAGGATTTTGTCATACATGGCGTATTCCCAAAAAATAATTCACAAAGACAGGGGAAGCGATGTTAAAGCTGGGTAGCAGCATCTGTGAGCTTGAGTGCTTTCTCTCTCCCCGTCCCCCCGTCTCCCCTTGTGCTGGCCTAGGGGCCAGCTAGGGACTCTGGAGAAACGGCTTCAATTCTTTGCTCCACAACAGACACCTTGTGTGACCTTCAGTGAGTCACTTAGGGGACGTTTACACCTCACCTGAGAGTGTGCCTCGCAGCCCTGGTAGACAGCCGTGTGCTAGCTCTGCTTGAGCTAGACTCGTGTACTAAAAAGAGCAGTGTGGCTGTTGCGGCCCAGGTTAGTCCCCTGTGCCACTGCATCCACGTTGCTAGTTTTAGTGCACTAGCTTGAGCAGAGCTAGCTGCGGTCTGGGCTGGGAGGCGTGGTCCCAGCTGCAGTGTAGACATACCTAGAGCTCTCTGTGCTTCTGTAAGGGGGACAGGGAGGGAATGCTAAGGCAATATTCTGTATAACTATATACTCACTCCCCTTCTTCCCGCACCTTTGCTGAAACACAGGCCAGAGTCCTATCATTTCAGGACTTGTGCAGAGGTAAACCTCAGGCCTATTGTACACAAAAGCCTGAGAAATGGATGTTTATAATTCCCAGTCAATTTTCAAAGAGAGCACCATATATTTTCTTAGTAAAACAAATATTGAATGCACAGAAAACGCATTGTAAATAGTATTTAAATATTATGAATAGTGTTTGGAATACTATGAATATTTTTAAACAAAAGCTATTAGACAGTAAATTTCCTGGTGTTCCTTATACAGACTTCCCCCTTTTGTTTCTGTTACAAACATTCAAATATAAGGTTTCAATATAACTTTTATTGATACTCTAGCACATACGCCAAAACACAATCCCCTCTGATCTTCTCTCAGAGATGAGTTTTTAGGCTCTAGTGTGACCAGGGTATATGTGTGTGTGTCACCTGGACTCTTCAGAGCTTCAGAAAGGGCAGCATCTCCATCCTTTCCAACCCTTCAGAACCCTGTCAGCGAACAGTCTGGGGACCTCTGCAGCTAGCAGCAGTCTAGCCCTGGGTTAATAGCTGACTGGTCCTCTTGGTTGCTGATGAAACAGAAGGCTGTAGCCTGTATCCAAAATGGTACCGGGATTGGGATAAGCATATACAATATCCATTTCCTGGACCTTTATAAAGCACTCACTCTAAAGGGCACCATCTTCTCCCCATAAACCTAGCTAAATCAGGCAAGAATTCACAAACCTTCACTTCACTAAGTGTGGCCCTATTCACTCTCTTTAAGAGAGACCGAATACCAGTTTACAGCAGTTAGTTGATAGCTCCGTCTAAGTTCCGCAGGCTGTGTAGCCTCTTGGGGTGACAAATGCTTCTCCCCAACTCTCCCTCTATGTCCATAAAACACGCCATGATGGACCAGACATTAGCCTAATAGAGGGCTTTCCTAGTAAATAAAGCTGGAACAGCACAGACTTGTATCCAAAGTGGTACGGGGACTGGGACACAGACACATCTCTTGTTCCTGTATTGATCGGCCATTGAGTGCACCGGCCTGTCTGTAACTCTTCTATTTATAACCTTTCCCCCAGCCCCCTTGTGCTATGATTGGCTTAGCTCTTGTGGGGTGGGGGAGGGAGGAGGAGAGGAGAGGGGCCTAGGGTGTGTCATGCCAGGTCAGTTGCCTATAATGAAAATGCCATATACAGCCTCAGAACAGCTACTGAGCATGTCAGGTAACTGCCAAACCCTGTTATTGACGTTTCTGGGTCCTTCTGAGTTGCCTGGCTGTGCTCTCTGCATCTGTGCAGAGACACTGAGTATCCAGCTAAGATCCATGGCTCCTGCCCTGGAGAAACAAAATGCTGCACTATAAAGTATGCGGGTTTCCCTTCAGTTCCCCATCTGTCAAACAGAGAGAGGAGTACTTTCCTATTTCATACAGTGATCATTAGAATAAATCGACTGAAGATCACAAAGTGCTCAGATACTTGGTAAACGGGGTCATATAATTACCTTAGGTAGAAGAAGTCTGGCTAAAGCAGCTCACTCTGGGCTCACGGGGCTGTATTCCAGGCCGCTTTCTCCTTTTTCAGCACTAACTTTCAAACATCGTTATCTGCCTAGCCAACCAAAAGCCATAGCATGAAGTAATGATCTGCCTCCTTAAACTGGCCAATTAATATAATTCTACTTTAAATCTTGCTAAAAAAAGGGGATGATACAGGAAGAGAAAATTAAAATGCTTTTTAAAGTAGGTGATGAAGGAACAGAAATGAAGAGGAGAGTGAAAAGGCTAGAAGTAAGGCTGGTCAGAAAATGTCTATTTTTCCGTGGAAAACTTAGGACGTTGTATCAAAAACGTGAAAAATGTTGGCTGAAACCAGAAGTTTTCAGACTGGGGCTGAAAAGTTTTTGCTTTTTGATTAAGTCAAAATATTCAACAGAAATCAGACATTTTCTGTGAAAAATTTCATTTAGTTTAAAATCTAATTTTCTACTGAAAAAAAAAACAGTTTTGATAGAAAATTTCTGGCTTTTGTCAGAAAGAAGCGATTTCAAACAACACTTTTCAGTTTTACTGTTTGTTTTGTAGCTCAAATAACACTCGAGGGATGTATTGCTCTTAATTTCTTAATAATGGAGATATCCTATCTCCCAGAACTGGAAGGGACCTTGAAAGGTCATCAAGTCCAGCCCCCTGCCTTCACTAGCAGGACCAAGTACTGATTTTGCCCCAGAGCCCTAAGTGGCCTCCTCAAGGTTTGAGCTCACAACCCTGGGTTTAGCAGGCCAATGCTCAAACCACTGAGCTATCTCTTCCCCCCTGTTTTATTCTGTGATCTAACACTCTGTATTGAGATGTATTAATTATTAACAAAAGCTTTTATGGAATCCTAGATGTTAAAGGTGAAAAAGATCTGTGTCTGATCTAGGTCCCATTATAGTCAATGTTAAGTCTCCTAATTGGCTGCAATTGTGCTGGATCAAGCTTTGACAGGTTATCTAGTCCTTTCCCCTGCCAATGTAGGGTTGCAAATGTAAACTAGAGCTGGTCAGGAATTTTCCAATGAGGTGGTTTTTTTTTTTTTTTTTTTACAGGAAATGTCAATTCATTGAAACTGAACCATTGTGGGAGAGGGTTCGTTTTGATGAACTCCTGATTCTGTATTAAAAAAAGTTTCAAAATTGTCAAAGTCCTCATTTGATGTTTACAAAATGAAAAAATCCAGTTTGAAATAACTCTTTATTTTGAAATTTTAGTTAATTTGTATTTAAGGTAAAAAGCCAACCAAACAAAATAACCCCCAAGGCTGAAATTGAAACGAAACTTTTGGAAGTTATTAAAATGAAATGTTTTGACTCAATCCTTTTGGATTGTGTGTTCATGAAAACTTTTAGGGTTTCCACTTTTCATCCCAATTCAGGACGGGTTTTTTTTTTTAAATTTTTTAAAATTCTGGTGGGATGGGAAAACTGTTCCTGCCCACCTATACTGTTAACTTGTGCTATTCTGCAAAAATATTTTAGAAATAACTTGTCTCCTATCCCTTCTATCAGTGAAGAGTAACTGTAGTCATTTTCTGAGAAGATTTCAATCTGCCTACATTTTTAAAGTAATTATTACATGCATTTTTACTTAAACCATAATTCAATAACCAAACTCAATAAACTATTTTAACCTCCTTATGCTCGTGAATCTGGCATAGCTAGAGTCATGATTTAAATGGTGTGTGTGTGTCTGTGTTTCTCAGCTTGACGTGCTGGTGTCTGTATTAATTATTTCTTAGAGAGAAATGCTTAAGTAAGCCAAAATGCCTAGCGTGTGTGTGCTGTGTTTGTTTTTGTTATATATGTGGAGCACTTTAGGAGATCAATGGCAAGTTAGAATGTGTTCTGTTTTATTTTTACTTGAAGCGTCATAACTTGTATGTATTTGGTACTTTTGTTTAAAAAGCTAGTCAAAAACATTTGGACTCTGCCTTTTGGGTGTGAGGTGTGGTGGGGAGAAGGACTGGGACTGGAAGGGAGAATTAGGGGTTTATATCTATTTTGAATCACAGATGCCCCTTCTTTTCCCCCCCATAGGTTTCCAGCAGTATATGTAATACAGATGGCATTTTAGCCTCTGGTGTTCAAACCCTTGTAAAAACAAAACAACCCCCCATCCCCCAAACATTGAACAGTGAAATATACTTACTGATGATGGTGCAAATATTTATATGCAAGGGGCACAGTAGCATAAGGGGGTGATCAAGAAAAATAACCTCTGAGTTAGAAGGACCTGGAATACCACAGTGATGCCTGGCACAAATTCTTTGTTCTTCTGCTTTGAACTTTGCATTGAAGCTAGTGAGACAGCAACACTTCCCTTCTGATTGGTTTCTAGACCAGGCCAACATTAGGGATAAGCCCAAGTTCTGATCCAGAATTGGATCCAAATCTGAACTTCGCCAAAGATCAGGTGTTGGATGCTGGTGAGCATTTACAGTAGTGCTAGGATCTTGGTTTAGTATTGATTCGTGGGAGTTCTGCTACTGACTGTAATGAGAGTAGGATTGAGTCCAAGCTCAGCAACTCTAACTCCTGCAGGACCCTGGACTCTTCCTGCGGGTTTCCCCTCCTAGCTGAACAGTTTGAATGTAAATTTAAAATGAAGTTGTGACCCATTCTATCTGCCTCTGGACAAGGGAGGCAAAGGGGTTAAGAATCAGGAGCTTGTGTCACTTCAATATTAACTATATAAAGATATGTGCCATATAAAAACCTAGATAGGTAGGTGTAGCTCAGCTTCTGAGAACAGATGCAATTGCAGCCTTGTGTTTTGGTGCCCCCTCCATCGGGAATGAGATTGGGTTATAAGAAGGATTTGCACTGATTCTTCTTTTTATCTGTTAACCTGGTGACTCTATGATGTGATAAAGCCAAAATACGTAGTTTTGAATTTTGGTCATATATGATTTTTCCATATTTGTTATGGGACAATAAAAAAACCAAACAATTGTGGGATTTTTTTATTGAGCTCTATGTGATTTTTCCTGTTGTAGTTAAAACAATCGAACATGCAAATTGAAGAAAGATTTCAAAGCCCAAACTGAATTTGTAAAATCAGCTGCTTTATTGTATTAAGAATTTGAGGATTATTGTGCTGTTCACTTCAATGCAAGTCATGTACTCAGCAAAGAATAAATATGAATGTCTTTCCCATATAAACCGCATAGTAAGTACTGCAGGAATGTGTACCTGTCATAAGCATAACTGCTATACAGAAAGCAGAACAGGAATGTGAATTAAATGTCCTTGCAAAGGACATCATTTTCCTCTTTGGTTCTCTCATAGGCCATATATGGGCATCTTCTACCAAACAAGCCTGCAATAAAAACTCTGCATTAGAAGGTCACCTTTAAAGCAACCAAAAGATAATGCTTGTATAATTTAGGTGAGAGCTCTTATTTATTACCCTGAAATTATAGTTCATTTTAAAGTACTCCATATGTGCAGATGGGAGTAAAGATTCTTAAGTTGTTAACATTTGATCTCTTGTTATAATTAATCAGATCCAGAATGTAACCTAAATAATATGTTTATATAGCGTTGCCTAAGGGCTTTACTCCGTCTTGCTTTGAAACTTTCTATACTGAATCGGACTAAATATAGATGATACATGGGTTTTTTTTTCTTTTGACAAAATACATTTCCACCGGATGTTCCTTTTATTTTAAGAACTGATGATTTCAGTAGAGTTAAAACTAATTCAGCAATCCTGTAAGTATTTTATCAGTTTAATAATTCCCCTAATTCACTCACTTGGGGACTGAAACATTGCAGGATGGGAATTTGGTTCTTGGATTAAAAAGCTTCCATTAAAATAAACAGAAGAGAGAGAGAGTATAACTTATTTAACGTTTAACAAACCTCCTGATCCATTTTGTAACTGGACAAATCCAGAGTGGAAATAAGGCACAATTTTTTAACAGTGAGAGTAATTAACCGCTGGAACAACTTGCCAAAGGTTGTGGTGAATTCTCTATCACTGGTAATTTTAAAATCAAGATTAGATATTTTTCTAAAAGATCTGTTCTAGTTCCGACTTGAATCCATTGAGGAAATATTGCGGCCTGTGTTATACAGAAAGTCAGACTAGATGATCACAGTGGTCCCTTCTGGCCTTGCAGTCTATGAATTTTCTCAGCCAGTTGCTATCCTTTTGAAGATTAAAACAAATTACCCTAAACATTTGGGTACGTTTCTATGCACTTCAAGGAGAGCAGAATTTTGGTCCTGTTCTTCCCTTCCACAGGCAGAAATCGTAACGCATGGATGTGCCCTTGGAGAGACTTATATATCCATATTTCAGAAGCAAGTCAAAGCCCCTCTGAGGGCAATGGGAGTTTTGACATTGACTTCAGTGGGGCCAGGATTTCACCCATTAGTGCTCCAGTTAAGCTTTGTCATTAGCTAGCTACAGTTATGGAACTAATTTTACACTTCTTTTTATGTTAACGAAAGTTGCCTCATTTTTATTTCAGACCTTGAAAGGACTCCTTAGAAATCTTCTTTCTGGAAAGTACGTTGGTGCTGATCTCCACATGCAATCTCATTAGCTGAAGTATATCATGCTTTTGTGGTGGAGCAGTGGCCCAATAGTGAAATCTAAATATTTACTGCACAGTGGATTACTCATAACAATGCAATTTTAGAGGCTGGGCCCTGATTGGGGCCTGCAAGCACTACTGTAATAAATAATAGTAATAATGTACTATATAGATGAGTTGAATTGGATTGTGGAGTTATATTAATTGCTTACAGAATCATTCATATAACCTCCAGTTTTATTGAAATAACTTTAAAAAGGAACACAGCAAAGTGAAAATACAAGTAGTGTATTATGTATTTGCATTGTGTCAGAAGAATACTGCCTGGCATATTGTATACTGATCTTAAAGGATATAGATATTGCTCACAGAATGAGGTTGTGCTTTATTCTGCATCAGCAAAGACCATAAGCACTCTGATACTACTTCATCCTGTGTGGTCCTCTGACCTGAGCCCGCTTCCAAAATATGTTGCAGGATAAAATTTTCAAAAGCACTTACATGACTTACGAGTCTATGTCCCCTTTTTAAAAACGACGTAGGCTTCTAAGTCCTATTGAAGGTCAATGAGATTTAGGCTCTGAAGTGCTGAAGAAATTTTGAAAATAGGGCTCCTAAGTCACTTAAGCACTTTTGAAAATTGTACCTCAGGTCTTCCCTATCTGACGTATTGTTGTTGGCCAAATAAATAGTGTTGTACAAGGATCTCTGTGAAGAGATCAGCCTCTTCTAGTGAAGAATCCCAGCCTGCTAGTTTCAAGTAGTCTGTCTTGTGCTCTGAGTGGACTATGGTCTGTTATTGTGGTAACCAAATAAGGGCATAGCAAAGCTCAGAAACACCCCCTACACTTACAGCCTTTTGATACCAGATCTGATGGGCTAGGTCGGCCTGGGTGATCACTTTTGCTATAGAGGTTCGGCACTTCTGTCTTCAATCTCAGAAGCAGCTCCTTCTCCTATTCAGTCCCTTTAAGGGCAGCAGCATATGAGCATGCACAGGAGATCCACTAAAATGTCCTCTCTAGGCAAAATACAGAATAATACATAGAAATGGAGACAACTTGAAGCCAGAGAATAATCTGGTGGCTTCACAAAAGAGGGTTGCTAAAGAGTAGGGAGTAGTAATGGGCCAGTACCGTACACAGATGTTATAAGTGGCCTATATGAGTCATGGAGTGAGATAATATCCTTAAAAACAGGGTTTTTATTATTAAATGTTTATATTATGGTAGTGCCCAAGGGCCTCATTGGTCCATATGCGATACAAATACACAAAAGAGACAATCCCTACCCCTAAGAGTTTATAAGCAATGTGGTTTATATTTTAACTATTATAACCCAGCAGTCATAAGGTAACACACAACAAAGCCCAGGTGTTACACAGTTCATAGTTGGACCCAGGTAGCGGGATCCCTCCCCAGGCTGTTGGGAGAGGGGGTCTTAGCCTGGGCTTCTCATGGGATGCTAGGAAGATGAGGGCTTAGGGAGGGTGGGGTTGTTGCCACTCAGGCTACCCCTAAATTCATACTTTAAGGCCACCCACCTGGCTAACCTTCCTTGCTCCCACTTCCTACTGACTGCTCATTCATTCCAGTAGGAGGTCCCCCAATTAATTCAAACTCCTTGCCTCCATCATTTATGCCATGATAGCTGGGCCTTCCCTATCCTGGGGTTGCTGTTCCTCCCTGGGCCCAAGGACTCCCAGAAGATGATCCTCCTGTTGTGTCTCTGGGCCCTTGCTTCCCTCTCTCTCTCCCCTCCCTGGCAAAGAGCAGAGGCAGGCCTGGGAGGGATGGCAGGGAGCTGCCCAAGAGGCAAGGATGGGAGGGAGTTCCTGGAGCAACACATTATTCACAGGATGGGGTTACAAAAGCTAAGAAATGCCCAGTAGTTCAGGCCAGGGTCTGCTTCCTCCTCACCCCTTCCTTCTTATATAAATGGTGTTAGCTGAGCTACTTCTTATGCCTTCACCCCTGCCTTGTCTGAAAACTACTGGAAGTTCCTCTCCTGTCAGGCCTCTGTCTGCTGCCTGAAGGGGAGGGGAAGGGAGGAGTGGGAGGCCCACAATTGCAAGAGGAAGACTTCCTTCTCTTGTCTACCAGCTGACAGGTCCACTGTGACAGATGGGACAATATCCCGCCATATCCTGGACAAACCTTGTGGAATTAAGTTTAAGTATTTTAGGAGTTCATTGGATTAAAAATGCAAATGTTTATGGGAGAGGGGGATCACAGCCCTCCAGGAACTAAGAAGAGTGCAAGGTGGTTAGGCAAATTCACTCAATTTGTAACACCTCCAGAGAGGCACTATTACCTCGAGAAAGGCTTGCATATGCTGGTTCAAACTGGATTGTCCAGGGACCAACATTTCTAGTTAAATAGCCTGGCTTCATTCTCATCTAGCAAATGGACAGGATTTCTGCTCCAAGGGGGGCTCCAATTTTTAGGGAAGGGTTGGCAGGACTCGGGCCTACTGAGGCCTCATAAGATTCAGAGTGCTTGTTCTGACTGAAACTATGAAGAACTTGGGACCACAGGAAAAACCTCCTGTATGGGGTTTGAAGGACTAATCACTAACCACAGTCCTTGTTGGAGTTGGGGGCAGGAGGGTGATCTCTGGTAAACTTATTAGCATGTGTGTAGGTGCTTTTATTGTTTTTATGTTTCTCTGTAATGCTTTTACCTTGAGAATAAAAGTGCTTGCTTAGAAAGAGCTGTATAGTAACTCATAACTGTGGCAAATACACAGTGTACTGTCTCTGAGGAGAGAAGCAAAGCAGACCTGCTTAGGCAGTTTGTCTTTTGCTGGGGATATCACAGTATAGTCAGGGGAATGTGCAGCCTGGGAATACTCTGGTTAGGAGGGAGATAGACATGTATCTCCATCCAAAAGCAGTGATGACTGAGGAGCCTGGAGTCGGTGCCCTTGCTGGACCATAGAGGGAGAATTCAGGTGCAGTTACCCTGAACTGGTGTCACCCAGTCCTGTGGATCATAAAAACATAAAAACCTTCCCCCCCCAAAATCAAATCTTATCAGTAAGAAATATACACAGTTAAAACACATATTGCAGTTTAAAAACTACTAGTACGTTTCTTAAAGATGCCTCATTTTTCCAGCAGCAGGACAGGGAGATGGAACTAGCTGTAATGTTTGAGCAGGAGTTAAAAGTAAGGTCTAATGGGACCTCTGCTAAAAGCAGAGGGGAACTCTTCTTCCTCTCTCTGTCTTGGCTATGCAGCTCTCCCCAACGTCAACCCTGCTTCTGTGCCTGGAATGGTGAGAGCTCCCCCTCCTGTTTCCATCTCCTTTAACCACTGTGCATGAGGTCCCATGTAACGCAGTCCATCTGAGAGCTCTGCCAGCATTGATCGGAACTGTGATCTTACTTCCTTTTTAACAGCTTTCTTTGATTCTCTTTAGTTTTTTATTACTTCTAAATATTGATTGAAATTAATGTTTGGTAACTTGTATCACAGTTTAAAGAAGAATTTAAGAAATTCACCCCAGTTGATTGGAAGACACTATGCAATGTCAGACATTCCAAGTTTCCTCTTAATATTTTATTGGCTTCTTCATTACTATTTATTTTGTATCTCCTTTCTTCAAAGTGTTTATTTAGGGTAAGGTAAAACAAAAATCTCTGTCTCTCTCATCAACTGTAAGATGATGAATGCATACAGTTGGAACAAGTTCCACTGAAGTTCTCATACAGAATAAACAGAGTTCTGACCATCGAGCTGACTTATAATAGATCTTTAATGAGTGTTGTCATGAAAAAGCAGTTAACATACTCTCCACCAAAAAGGGCGTAGCCTTGCTGGAGTCAGTAACACATCAAAATGTATATGTGGGTGGTGGGGGAGGGAGAGTGGAGGGATTAGAGGAGCGGAGGTGCCTGGCTTGGAATTAATGGGTATTGGAGAGAGTCTTAGCTGTGTGTTAAATGAAGGGGGAAACATGAGTGCATGGGGGAGCAAACATGTCACCATAAACTGGTGAAGTTGTGTAGAAAACTAACACGTAAATATCACCTTCTGGGGTGCAATCAAGTCCAGTGAGGGGTTGTGTCACCACTTGCCCTGCAACCTTGAGTGCCTCACAATGTTTTGCTGTTTGTAGTGGGGTGGTCACCCGCCCCTGGCCTGAAAGGGTTAAAAGCCCACCCTTGAAGAGAGCTGGGGCTTGGGAGCCTTAGGCTGGGCTGATTAGGGAGGCAGCCTCATCTGTGGCCACGCCTCAATCAGGGTCCAGCTGGCCCTATAAAGGCCAGTGAAGCTAGGAGTTGATAGTCTCTCTCTGGCTGTAGAGGGAGATGGGCCTGGCTGCTGGGGAGCTAGATAAGGTACCTGATCTGGAGCAGGGCTGGGGGAAGGCCTGGGGAGCTCTGGCCTGGAAACCCCCAGGCTGCGGCCTCGTATAAGGTAAAATAGGTACTGGAGTTGTACGGGACAGCCCAAGACTAGGCTGAGGCAGCAGGTCCAAACCCCTCCTGTGATGAGTGGCTTATACTGCAGTCTGCCCCAGGGAGCGGGGGCTAGCTGGTGACTGGCAGTAGCCTATGACTGAGGCGAGGTGGGGATGGGGGTTCCCTGGGGAGGGGAGACCCAGTGAGACCGCAGGGTACTGGAGGGGCAGCACCCCAGTCTGAAAGGGGCACCCGGGTCCAAGAGGGACTCGGGACCCAGCGGGAAGCAGGACACTGGCCTGCAGAGGGCGCTCCTGGGTCGAAGAGCTAATTCCCAAGATGACCAACAGGAGGCGCCACAGGGGTGAGTCCCGCCCTGTTACACTGTTATAGCTCCCAACATGGTCACTCACAATCAGCCTCCCAGCATGCAGGTCACACCGCAAGTGTCTGTGTTAGCCACAGCCCTGGTCCAGCAACTCTGACTTTAGCAGCTTAGCAGCAACACTCCAGTCACACTCTGGCTTCCACCAGCCTTGGTTACTACTTGCAGAGTGATTCCCAACACACTCCCAGTCCTGAATTTTCCCCAAAACCTGTTTACCCTGTCCAGCCATCTTCTGGACAGTTCTGATATTACAGATCTGTTGCCCCAAGGGTCAATATACAAAACTTGGCTACTTTAACTGGAGTTACCCAAACAGCTCAGTTTAACCACAACACTGGATTAGTTATGATTAAAGAATAAAGTTTATTTAACTACAAAGAGAGAGATTTTAAGTGAGTACAAGCATACGGCATTAAAGTCAGAAATGGTTATGAGCACGGGCAGCACCAGCCTCTTCCTAGTGGGGGGGCGGTGGTGGGCTAGATAGAAAATAGTGGCGGGCTGCGATATACGTATGGTGGGCACACATTTATTTATTTTTAACAATACATAGTTAAACATGTGCTTTATCTGTTATTCTCCAAAGGAGAATAAAAATATACACAGACCCACTGGTTTTAAACGTCATCTATGGGAGCTCACTGATACACCATTTATTCATGGAAAATCAATAGGAGGAAAAAATTCTAAGCCAATAAATAAATAAAATAGTAATAATATTAACAATTATAAGAATAACCAAATGCAAACTTCTGGGAAAAATTACTGGTTAAATAATACTAACAGCTAATTACTTTAAATTGGAGAATGTACTGTATTGTATTTTAAAATTAGCCTTTTACACATGCAAAGAAAACAAAACACATGCACACTACTATTTAAACTAAAATAAACAACAACTGACCAAAACTAAGTATACCTTTTCCCCCTATCTGATTGAGCCCATATTTTCATTCCAGTCAAATCAAAACCCAATCAAATACATACAATATGAAAATTCAAAACATTTTTAAACCTGTTTTTTTGGGGGGGGGGGGGAGTCAATCTTCCAGGGACTGTTGTGCACCCATATGAGCCACAATCTTTGTTAAAGTAACAAAAGCAATTTGGATCATAACTAAATCAACTGCCAATTAATACAACACCCCCCCACCCAAAGCACAAAACAAATAAAGCACTGCCAGTAAAGCACAAAAACAGCATTTGACAGGTAGCAAAAATCAAGATGTAAATACAAGTACAGTAAAACTGTCTTAACGACCACCTCTGAAAAGAGACCACTTAGTACGAGCGTCTACTTACAGAGGCCATGGAACTTTACCCCCTATAATTTAGCTATGATGAAACTATGAAGAACGGCCACCTGCCATCTACGACCAGCGACCACATTTTCCAACTCCCTTCAGAGCTGGGCTCCCGACCAGCAGCTGCCCCTCTTTGCTCTGCCTTCAGAGCTGGGTAGCCAGGGAGTGGTGGTTGCTGGCCAGATGCCCAGCTCTGAAGGCAGTGCCACTGCCAGCAGCTGCACAGAAGTAAGGGTGGCAATACTATACCTTTGAAGAGAGACAACCTTTTACTAGCAACTACTTTTGCCAGCTCCCAGGAATGGTCGCTCTTGACAGGATTTACTGTAAATTCTTAAACATATATTCGCTGGGGCCCGTGCTCTCCAGAGCCACCTCCTCTTCTTTGCTTCCCGGGGCTTGGACATGTTCTTGCCTACAGGAGAGCAGGAGATGGAGGTGTTAGAACCATGCCTGGCACGGCTGCCCTCTTCAGTTCCCAGCAGCGACTGGAGCTGCTACCCTCTGTGCCATATTTAAAGGGTTCGGTGCAGCGAGGGAAGCCTAGCCTCTTCGGTTCCCGGCCCAGCACGTATCCTGCACAGGGGAGGAGTGCCAACCCTTTCCCCCTTTCAAGGACATGTTGCCCCCAGGGGAGAACAGGGCAGCAGCAGAGGGGACGAGTCAGCCTCGACTTAGGGAGCAGGTGTCTCATCCCCCCAATACCGCAAAACATGCCCCAGGGGCCCCCAAAATATGCCCCCAAGCTTCCCAAATCACACTGCCCCTACCCTAAAACATCCACCCCCCACACACATTACCACCCACCAGGATCCAGCCCTTCATACACCCCTAAGTCACACCCACCAGAACCCAGCCCTCTATAGAGCCCCATTACCGCCCCCACACCTCAAGTCACACCCACCCTCTATGTAGCCCACATCCCCATAAGAACCCCAGTTCCATTCATACCCACCCTTCAGCATTCCTCAGAAGAACTCCAGCACCCCACCATCCCCCATGTGCCTCCACCAAACCATCCACTCCATGTTCCCTCCCCTCTGCCCCCTAAAAGAGCCCTGCGAATCCTAGACACACATCCGCAGCCCATGATATAACTCAGAACCCTAGGGCCCCATAAGGCCCAGCCTACACATGCACATTGCCCATATCTAGCCCCCCCCAATTCACACAGCTTCTACACCCCCTTGAACCCTCCATAACGTATCCTCCTCCCCAGCACCTGTCAGGGCAGGTACCTTTAGCCATGGCCCTGAGAGCAGAGCCAAACCCGGATCAAAGATGTCCTGGCAGGAGGTGGGGAACCCTTCCAACAACCTTCATGGAGATTCAGTGTAGCCAACTGAGTCAAAGAGATACACTGAGCCTCTCTCCGCTGCCTGATTGGCACTTCCACTTGCCTATCAAGCCTCTGGTCTTCTGATTGGTGCGCAAGAGAACATCCTGCCTTCCCCTATTGCATTTGAACCATCCAAGTCTGCATTGCTTCCTACCATGAAGGGTGTTTAAATGTGCATCCCTTGATTAGCCCATGTGAAGAGCAACTGGGGCTGTGATTGGAGGCCAGGCCGGGAGCTTCCCCGCCTTTGCTAGGCTGTGCCACGTGAGTGAGAGCACTGGATCTCTTGTTATATCCTCAGGTACCCTCAGCTACTGTGTGTGTGGCATTCAAGTAGGTTGTACATACTAGACCCTATAGCCACTGCTGGGAGGGGTGGTTATGGGGGGATTAATGCATGGGGGGGGCAATAGCCCCTGCAAGCCCCCCTCTAGCACCGCCTCTCATTACAAGAGAAATAAAGAGAAAATGCTTTCTAGTAACTGAAATTTAACAAACTAGACATGGTTCAAGGTAGAATCCTTACCACATGTTTCCATCAACAGGCTGACCCAATTCTCAGGTCAGAACACCGCCCAAAATCCAAAGGCTGGTTCCTTTCTTCTTCTTAAGTGAAAGAGAGAGGGGGATATAAAGAAAGAGAGAATATCTGGGGTGGTTTTGCCCCTCACTTTTTGTCCAGTCCCCCTTTGAAATGCATTTCCCTGCATACTATATTTTCCACTCCATGGATCTGATGAAGTGGGTTATAGCCCACGAAAGCTTATGCCCAGATAAATTTGTTAGTCTCTAAAGTGCCACAAGGACTCCTCATTTTTTTTTTGCCGATACAGACTAACACGGCTACCCCTCTGAAACCCATTTCCCTGAGGGTTACTCCTAGATAAAGTTTCTTCCTGCTCCGAGGACAGAGACATGGAGTCTCCCGGTGAAAGAGGTTCCATGCTGTTGTTTGTTAAAATGCAGATGGATGTGTTCCTGTTCCCCTCTGTTGCCAAAGAATGGACACTTGACTGGTGATCACCAATCGACTTTGAAGGCACCTGGCTAGAAGCGTTAGTTTGTCCTTTGTCTTTGAGGAACAGGTTTAGCCCCTCCCCAGATTTGTCTGGTAAACACATTTCAGTCATAATTTCTGCTTATGTTCATAACTTTACATATAATATTGCTCACACATCTCACCATGATATTACTAACAAGTGAGTTGTTAGTTTTCAAATGGTACCTCAAATGGCGTATTTTGTACAAAGATTATTACAGTAGTGTAAGCACTTAAGACAGAATTGTCGGATGCAAGGGGGTAGTATAATGATGCAAAGTAATTGTGCACTTACCATTTAGGTTTTCACAAGACTTATGCTATGATCTTGTGTTGAAACCATTGTGAATAAAATATTCCTGAACGTTGTGGGGAATCTCACGTACAGGTAGAGTTCATCGACTAACATTTCTGTAGGTGGCGCTAGAGAGCAGGGAGATGCATTCAATGTAGTTATTGCACAGCCTGAGATAAAGCAGATATGTTTTCATTACCTCCCATGTTTGTATGACTTCTGGTGTAACACTTGGCAGACGACAAATGTTGCATGCAGTTCTCATCACCTTACAGCAGGGAGAAGAACTGCTGACCTTGAAAAGGTGCAGACAAAACTAAGCAAAATGACTCATGGTTTGGAAGCCATTTATGTTACGGAGAGAGATCAGTCAGAATTGGCCTAGAAAGCTCAGGGAAAAAATGGGGACAATGGTATGTATGACATGTTGTAATTAATAACTGACAGAAGAAAGTCCTTAGAGGCCTTGGGCCAAATTCAGAGATGATGAGTGAGGGGGGGCATCTATTATTGCTATTCATTATTTTGTTTCTGGCAGGCAGGGTGTCTGCTGTAAAGGCCTAACACATCAGTAAGTGGGTGCTAGGGAATCTGAGTATTAAGGTGGTGTAATTTACACACTCATGACATTCAGAAAGGTTTGTACTCAGAAAAGCAACCAACAAAAATGTTTTAAAGTGTGAGTTAAAGCAGCCCGTTAAATTTAACTGACCGCTTCAGATACCCTTTTCTGGCCTATAGCTTAGACTCTTTTAGACTCACTTACACTCACTTACCGTTGTGTAACTGTAAGCAGAGTCAGGATGAGCTCTACCCTGACATCTGGTGGTGAATTATGGCGAGTGTGGAAAAGAACTCCAGGGGCTGATCTTGTTTGCATAGGCACACCCACTCGCCTGGCATGAAACACAGCAACTGAAAGTGGTTACTTTGGCTGGTGTGGGATCCCCAGTTTCTCTATTATTGGGGCAGGAAGAATAAAGTTTTGTTACCCTGATTCTGTGAATCAAGGCCAGTGGAACTGTTGTATGACAGAAGGACTGAGTGAGTCCTTCACCATTACCTAAGTAGCACTTGCTTGACAAGGGGCATGGGTTACAAAACCCAGTGAATTGAGAGAGGATGGGGACAGGTATTTGTACCTGATGGTATGGGCCCCCTCTGAGGGTTTGAAACACCAATTGCACCGCCTCCTCTCTCCACTGTTGAATGTCAGAGTTAACTTTGATTCCCTTAGGAGTCTAGTTACAGGCTGCTGAGCTGAATTCACTTTGGGCCAATGGTGCACCAGCACTGGGGCTCCCCTACTATACTATGAGCTGAAATCACTAAGAGCTGAAATCACAAAAGAGCTGGTGTTATTAAGAGCTGAGATCACTGAGTGCTGTGTTAACTAGTGGGGGAGCCTGAAGCTATATTGCTCAGCAGCTGGTGGAGCAATTTGTGGGGACGACTGGAGGAGCAGTGAGCGGTGTGGAGCCTTGTGGGGCCGGTTGGAGTGGCCCAAGGAACGGCGAGCGGAGCTGTTTGCGGGGACGGCTGGAACGGCTCACAGGTCGGTGAGCGGAGCGGAGCAGCTTGTAGAGCGGAGCAGTTTGTGGGATGGCAGGAAAGTGGACTGGCTCGTGGTAAAGGCTGCGGCGGAACCCCCACGGAGAAACAGACAGCCAGCCTTGGATCACGTAAGGTGCCCCTTAACACCCTGCGTGCCCCCCCCCCC